>NW_028159665.1:0-52097 GCF_964263955.1 Coregonus lavaretus | reverse complement strand
TTATTTAGGGATGGACCACCAGACAGTATCCAGGATGGAGCTCCTGAAAACGAGCTAACAGAGAGCAACATCAGGGGGAAGGCTGGATCCCCACCTAACTCCTTCACAGGATGGACGGACTACTCAGATACCTCTGTCACTCCCACAGAATGGAGATAGTATTGGTAGACCAACACCCATCCTTCTCTTTAGCTCCGACTATACAGAGACCTTAGGCTTTAATCCACTCACTACCTTACCAACCCCAGTGACCGCACAGCTAGGCTCCACTACTGACCCGGACCAAGACCAACCCATAGCCCTGGCCACAAACAAAGGGTTGCTAGCTCTGGACCAACCAGCCACCCCACAAAGAGACATGCTGGAGGGAGATACCGTGATGGAGACTGGAGACTTCTCAGAGTTGAGGACTTCACAGAGAACCTCACAGATACAGAACAGACACAGGTAAGACCAACTTCTCATATCCAACCCCCATCCCCCGATTCCCGTCTTACAGTTATATGTCCGCTTTTACAACACCCTCAGGATGTTAGTAAGAAGGAATAGGAAGTCTTGCCCTACTATTTATAGGATATTGGTCAGAAAGAATTGTCCTATTTTTCTATTTTGTAAAACACTGGTGGTGAATTAACTGATTTACTGTGGCAGTGTGATGAGTATCCCCTTATATATTTTCCCTTCATGATATCCTACCTCTGATATCAGGAAGTGTGTGGGTTTGGTGTTTGCATGCCCCTGTAGCATCCTACATCTGATATCAGGAAGTATGTATTTGGTGTATACATGCCCCTGTAGCAACCTACCTCTGATATCAGGAAATATGTATTTGGTGTATACATGCCCATGTAGCATCCTACCTCTGATATCAGGAAGTGTGTATTTGGTGTTTACACGCCCCTATAGCAGTACATAGTAGTAGTAGTAGTAGTAGTAGTAGTAGTAGTATGTTTTCTGTTGAAGTGTGTGTTGGAAAGCGATGGGACTTGTCGGCTCTGTGTGTGTGTTTGTGTGTGTATTCTGCTAGCAAACACAGTTGTTTTATATTCACAGGGCAGTTTACTCCACGCCTCTCCATCTTCTGTCTCATTCTCCCATCTCCTCCTCCTTCTCTCCCACTCATTCAATCCCCCTTCTCTTCTTCCCTCTCTTAATCCCAACTTAATCTCCCATTCATATCTACCACCTCCCTCTCTCTCCTCTGTCACAGACACACTATCTCCCTCCCTTGCTGTCCTGTCTTCTTAAACAGCTAAACTGAGGGAGACTGTGAATGAATTACATGTGAATAACAGTAAATGAGATGTGAATGACAAAACATAGCTGGACTGGTGGTTGTATGTGGGACATTGTAGAAGCTGCTCCCCAGCCAGGGAGGGGTAGAGAGCATAGGTAGAGGGTAGTAAAACTGGGTTAGCTCTGTGTGTCTCACACCTCTCTCTCTCTCACACACACACACACACACACACACACACACACACACACTAACCTTGCTGTTGAAGTATAGACACCTGAGTTGCCTAACCCATTCACAGGATTGGTTAACTCTTGAGGGTCTCTACCGAGCTAGGTAAATCTGCTTTTAGTTGTTTTAATGCACCGTATTGCTGGAACAAAATTCTAAATACATTTCATATTGATGTTATGGTGCCGTTCGGGCAATTTAAAGTATTGATTAGGCACTTATTTGTGGAGGAATGTAACTGTTTTTCTGGGTGATTTGTGACGTTTTATTTGTGCTTCCCATGACTGTGTTTTTGTATTTTAATGTCTATCTATCTATCTATCTATCTATCTATCTATATATATATATATATATATATATATATATATAGGTTGGGTATAATGTGTATATTTATGTTGTATTGTACAGGGTGCATTTGTAAAAGAGACCTAAGTCTCAATATGTCTTCCCTGTTAAAATAAAGATAATTTTTTTTAAACAAACAAACACACGTACACATGCATGTGAAGAGGAGGGACCAGAGGTCTTGTCGCAGAGCTCCTATCCCCTAAGATCAGTCATACTGTATTTCTCTATGCAGAGGCAGTAGGCAGGCACATAGTGAATAGAAGTGTCTACATTATTCAGATGTTATGTAATCATAGGGGACAGACATATGGAATGGGTATGTGCACCTACAATAGTATGTTATAAATGATGTAATGTGTGCCAGTTTCTGCGATTTATAAATAGTTACACAAATAAGAACAGCAATGGGGTCAATGCTACCTAATCTGCCCACACAGTCTCTCTCTCCCTCCCTTGCTCTTTCTACCTCCCTCCCCCTCACCCTCCCTCCCTCCCTCCCTCCCTCTCCCTCTCTCTCTCTCTCTCTCTCTCTCTCTCTCTCTCTCTCTCTCTCTCTCTCTCTCTGACCCAGTTAGAGATTCCCAGTTACAAGCATGTACTTTTGTAATGGATTACTCTCTCGCTCTCGCTGATGTTTCACCCTATGAAACCCCTCAGATCTGGGGATAGGGGCAAGGGGTTGATTAGGGCATCAGTTTCAACCATCTTTGTTTCTGTTTTACAGGTGTATCTCCAGAGGAGGTGTGGCCTAAGTCAGCCACCAATGAGACACCTATCCTCGACTGCAGCCTGGACACCAAGGCCACGCCCTGCAACACAAATCATTCCTGGAGCCCTGTTTACCCTGATGACATCATCTCAAATAAATCCCAGCGCCCCATTCTGTCTCTAACGCCTCCTCTCTTCGTGCCTCTGTATTCTGATTGGAACTCAGCTCTGGCCACCTGGGGGTTTGCCTGGGAGGTCCACATCTATGGTCTGGGATCTGTGTTCGCTGCATTAGGTCTGATATCTGTACTCTGCCTGTTAGGCCTGCCCCTGCGCTGCCCCCCGGGAAGCCCCTACTTCAGCCTGCTGCATCTGTTCCTCCTGGCAACTGGAGGCACTAGAGCATGCACTCTGCTGTATGATGCTTATAGTCACCAGGACCGCCTGTCTGCTCTGGGCTCTCTCCTACTTTCTGAGCTACCCTTACCCTGCCTCACCTCTGCCTTCTCCCTCTGCTTCCTCCTCCTCTCCCTCCGCTCTCGCATGCACCTCTCCCTCCCTTTTTCCCTCTCCAACTCGCTCCCTCTCTTGGCCCTGCCCCGGCCCTGTCTCTTGTTCTCCCTCTCGCTGTTGCACTTCGGGGCCTCCCTGGGCTCCATAGCTCTCTTCCATGTCTTCCCCAGCCTCCCTGTCCTCCTCCTACTCCCCCAGGGAGTGTTCATCCTCCTCTGCCTCCTTCTCCCCTGCTCCTTCCTCCTCTTCTACTGCTTTGTACGACAAGACACCAAGCATGTCCAACGGCTGAGTGATGGTGAAGGAGAGGTAACAGGTTCCCCAGTGTTGGTGAGGCGGCCGTCCCGGTGCCCATTCGCTGAGGCTGGGGAGTGGAGCAGGGCGGCAGGGGCTGGGGTGGGAGGGTCTCTGTGCCTGTTAGGCTGTGGGGGGCTCCAGATGTATGGGATGTTACATGCAATGGGGTTTGGAGGGGTGAGTGCTGGGGCGGGGTTTCAGCCCTGGCCTTGGTGGGGCTACCAGCTGGGCTGCAGGCTCTGTGAGGTGGGGGTGTGTCTGTCCCTCTCAATCATCGGCACTCATCCCCTCCTCTTCTGTTGCTCCAACTCTAACTCCTCCCCCTGGACTAAACCCAACTCCAACCCCCGTCCGGGGTCCTGGGCGCGGCTGCCCTGTGCCTCACCCTCAGGAGGGCCTAGCCACCCCCTTCCCCTCTCCACAGTCCTCCCCCCTCACTACCCCTGGTCACTGGGGCAGGAAGAGAAGCTGGTGGTGTGTGATGTCATTAGTAAGCGCCAGTCCGAAGCGTTCCCCCTTTACACACTAATGGACCCCCCCTCAAACGGACTGAACCTGCATCCTAACCCTAACACCCACCCTGGCCAGACCAGAACCTCCAGACACCCCCACCTCCCTGACCCTCCCAGCCCACCATGGATGCCTCAAGCTGGGGTTGCGTCCCAGGGCTCTTCCCAGGCTAGTCTAGTTCTGGACACTGACTCCACAATGTACCTGCGCCCCCCCTCTCCAATCGACCTGTCCCGGAGCATAGACCAGGCCCTGTACAGCGAAACCCTGTTCCCCCACAGTCTCTTTAGTCCCCCCAGGCTGCTCCATGCCTCCTCCAGCCTCTCCCTGAACTCCCCTGGCTCCCACCTCAGCCAGAGTGCCTCACAACCTGGACACAGCTCAGCCGACAGCTCCCTCTACCGGACCTCTTCCTGTGGAGATGTGGATATGTCTCCTACACGGCCTCCCCAGCCAGGGTGCATCCTCCCAGGCCACGGTGATCCCAGCTCCCCCCCTGAGCGCTGGTGGAGAGGTAGTAACCACAGCTGCCTGTGCCAGGAGTCCCTGAGTGGGTCTTCCCAGGGTCTGTTCTCCAGCCCGGGGGCAGGAGGGGCACGTTCGCATCCCCACTCCACCAGAGGGCAGCTCCACTCCCAGAGCAGCCTGCCCAGGACGCTCCCCAACCTCTCCCACCACAGACGCTACCGCACCCTCAACTCCGCCTCGCAGGACAGCCAGGGGGAGGGGCAGCTGGAGGGCAGAGAGGACCTGAGTGAAAGCAGGTTGCTGGAACAGGATCTGGCCATACAAGCGGAGTTTGTCAACGTGTGCCGACAGATCGATGCTCTTAGCGTGTGCAGTGACACTATTGACCTGTAGGTACAGTTGAAGTCGGAAGTTTACATACACTTACGTTGGAGTCATTTAAACTAGTTTTTCAACCACTCCACAAATTTCTTATTAACAAATTATAGTTTTGGCAAGTCGGTTAGGACATCTACTTTGTGCATGACACAAGTTATTTTTCCAACAATTGTTTACAGACATTATTTCACTTATAATTCACTGTATCACAATTCCAGTGGGTCAGAAGTTTACATACACTAAGTTGACTGTGCCTTTAAACAGCTTGGGAAATTCTAGAAAATGATGTCATGGCTTTAGAAGCTTCTGATAGGCTAATTTGAGTCAATTGGAGGTGTACCTGTGGAAGTATTTCAAGGCCTACCTTCAAACTCAGTGCCTCTTTGCTTGACATCAAGGGAAAATCAAAAGCAATCAGCCAAGACCTCAGAAAAATAATTGTAGACCTCCACAACTCTGGTTCATCCTTGGGAGCAATTTCCAAACGCTTGAAGGTACCATGTTCATCTGTACAAACAATAGTACGCAAGTATAAACACCATGGGACCACGCAGCCATCATACCGCTCAGGAAGGAGACGCGTTCTGTCTCCTAGAGATTAACGTACTTTGGTGCGAAAAGTGCAAATCAATCCCAGAACAACAGCAAAGGACCTTGTGAAGATGCTGGAGGAAACAGGTACAAAAGTATCTATATCCACAGTAAAACGAGTCCTATATCGACATAACCTGAAAGGCCACTCAGCAAGGAAGAAGCCACTGCTCCAAAACCGCAATAAAAAATCCAGACTACGGTTTACAACTGCACATGGGGACAAGATCGTACTTTGTGGAGAAATGTCCTCTGGTCTGATGTAACAAAAATAGAACTGTTTGGCCATAATGACCATCGTTATGTTTGGAGGAAAAAGGGGGTTCTTGCAAGTCGAAAAACACCATCCCAACTGTGAAGCACAGAGGTGGCAGCATCATGCTGTGGGGGTGCTTTGCTGCAGGAGGGACTGGGGCACTTCACAAAATAGATGGCATCATGAGGAAGGAAAAGTATGTGGATATATTGAAGCAACATCTCAAGACATCAGTCAGGAAGTTAAAGCTTGGTCGCAAATGGGTCTTCCAAATGGACAATGACCCCAAGCATACTTCTAAAGTTGTGGCAAAATGGCTTAAGGACAACAAAGTCAAGGTATTGGAGTGGCCATCACAAATCCCTGACCTCAATCCTATAGAAAATGTGTGGGCAGGACTGAAAAAGCGTGTGCGAGCAAGGAGGCCTACAAACCTGACTAAGTTACACCAACTCTGTCAGGAGGAATGGGCCAAAATTCACCCAACTTATTGTGGGAAGCTTGTGGAAGGCTACCCAAAACGTTTGACCAAAGTTAAACAATTTAAAGGCAATGCTACCAAATGCTAATTGAGTGTATGTAAACTTCTGACCCACTGGGATGAAATAAATAAAAGCTTAAATAAATCATTCTCTCTACTATTATTCTGACATTTCACATTCTTAAAATAAAGTGGTGATCCTAACCGACCTAAGACAGGGAATTTTTACTAGGATTAAATGTCAGGAATTGTGAAAAACTGAGTTTAAATGTATTTGGCTAAGGTGTATGTAAACTTCCGACTTCAACTGTAGATACTACTGGGTTTGAACCATGAGTCATCTATGCACCACAAGACACTGTTAGTCCGCCGAGCTAAACCAAGATATTTATCCGTTATGTAAGGACATAAGGATATGACATGTATAATGCACAGAGGTTATATATTGACCTCTAGGGAGATCTAAGGACTTAACTGATAAGCTACAAATAGTGTTCGAACATTCAGATCAAGCAGCTTTTTCACTGCTACATCAGACGTGTTTTCCGGGATTCTACATGTAGAAAATAGATATAAATGAGACTTATATAGAACTAAATAAAGAGATAGTTATGTTTGATTAGTTATAAACTGTATATACAGTGGCTTGCGAAAGTAAGCCTTACAACCTGGAATTAAAATTGATTTTTGGGGGGTTTGTATCATTTGATTTACACAACATGCCTACCACTTTGAAGATGCAAAATATTTTTTATTGTGAAACAAACAAGAAATAAGACTAAAAAAACAGAACCACCCCCCCCCCACCTTTTGCAGCAATTACAGCTGCAAGTCTCTTGGGGTATGTCTCTATAAACTTGGCACATCTAGCCACTGGGATTTTTTCCCATTCTTCAAGGCAAAACTGCTCCAGCTCCTTCAAGTTGGATGGGTTCCGCTGGTGTACAGCAATCTTTAAGTCATACCACAGATTCTTAATTGGATTGAGGTCTGGGCTTTGACTAGGCCATTCCAAGACATTTAAATGTTTCCCCTTAAACCATGCGAGTGTTGCTTTAGCAGTATGCTTAGGGTCATTGTCCTGCTGGAAGGTGAACCTCCGTCCCAGTCTCAAATCTCTGGAAGACTGAAACAGGTTTCCCTCAAGAATTTCCCTGTATTTAGTGCCATCCATCATTCCTTCAATTCTGAGCAGTTTCCCAGTCCCTGCCGATGAAAAACATCCCCACAGCATGATGCTGCCACCACCATGCTTCACGATGGGGATGTTGTTCTCAGGGTGATGAGAGGTGTTGGGTTTGTGCCAGACATAGCGTTTTCCTTGATGGCCAAAAAGCTCAATTTTTGTCTCATCTGACCAGAGTACCTTCTTCCATATGTTTGGGGAGTCTCCCACATGCATTTTGGCGAACACCAAACGTGTTTGCTTATTTTTTTTCTTTAAGCAATGGCTTTTTTCTGGCCACTCTTCCGTAAAGCCCAGCTCTGTGGAGTGTACGGCTTAAAGTGGTCCTATGGACAGATAGTCCAATCTATTTGCACCAGATCTTATTTAGGAGATTCATAGCAAAGGGTTGAATACATATACACGCACCACTTTACCATTATTTATTTTTTTGAATCTTTTGAAACAAGTTTATATTTTTTTTCACCAATTTGGACTATTTTGTTTATGTCCATTAAAAATCCACTTAAATTACAGGTTGTAATGCAACAAAATAGGGAAAACGCCAAGGGGAATGAATATTTTTCAGTTCAGTTATAGAGTTACAATATGTGCTAAATGAAACAACTTTCTGAACCAACCACTGTAGAATAGATTAGAAGACCTTTGAACACTAATGTCAGTGTAGTGTTGATGATAACCATAGAAATATGCAAGATCACTTCATGCTTTAGTGCCACTTACTGGGGGAGAGTGAACATAGTGTAACAGACACTGTCATACTGTAAATTATAGCTGTTTTATTTAAATAAAACATTTGTTCTTATAAAGCATTTATAACAGAAGCGTATCTGTTTTAAGTCACAACAGCAATATTGTTATGATGTTAGGGCATAGTATTGTGAGGACCGAGGAAGAGTTACGAGATAATTGGTTTGGGGCCATGAAGTCTACATTCCTTATGTCAAGGGAGATTAGTGATGTTTATGGTAGTATGATTGATGGACAGGATATAATGACCTGGGGCAAAGGGTAATAACAACAGAGAAAGGGAGTGCCTATGATGGTTGCCAGATGTATGTGAAAGGAAGGATAACCAAGAGTATAAAAGCTGTGAGATTTGTGTGTGTGGGCAGTTCAACTGACAAAGGGCAGAGCTATGTCCGTTTGTTAGATGAACCCACGAGCTCGTGATCCAATAAATACTTGGTATAAAATCTCCACAGAATGTCTAAGTAAATTCTTGTATCTTGAACTTCTCAATACCAGAAACTCATCATAACAAATATAAACAGGAGTTGTGCTAGAGTGTCCAAGTGCCAAATGTAGCTATCTGTCACGCCCTGACTCAAGGGACTCGTATTTGTTGAGTCAGGGTGTGTATTTTCTGTGTTGTGTTTGGCTATGTGATTGTCTATGTTAGATCTAGTATGTGTAGATCTATGTTGGCCGGGGTGGTTCCCAATCAGAGGCAGCTGTAGCTCGTTGTCTCTGATTGGGGACAATACTTAGGCAGCCTATTGGCACGAGTTAGTTGTGGGATCTTGTTCCGTGTTTTGGTATGTTAGTGTGCTACCTTGGACTTCACGTTTCGTTTGCTGTTTTTGTCGTGTGATAATTCGTTTAATAAACATGTATGCTTATCACGCTGCGCCTTGGTCTGTCCAGTCTGTTAACGAACATGACACTATCAAATCAATCAGAGAGATCTAACAACGTTTTTCAGACAGGAATTAATTTAACCTCTACGGGATCGGTGTCCCGTATACGGGACGGTTGAGCTAACGTGCGCTAATGTGATTAGCTTGACTGTTGTAAGTAACAGCAAACTTTCCAGGACATAGACATGTCTTATATGGGCAGAAAGCTTAAATGATTGTTAATCTAACTGCACTGTCCAATTTACAGTAGCTATTACAGTCAAAAAATACCATGCTATTGTTTGAGGAGAGTGCACAACAACAAATAACTTAGCACGGCAACTGGTTTGATACATTCACCTCTGAAGGTAAATAATGTACTTACATTCAGTAATCTTGCTCTGATTTGTCATCCTAAGGGTCCCAGAGATAAAATGTAGCATAGTTTTGTTTGATAAAATCCATTTTTACATTCAAATGTAGAAACTGGGTTCCACAGTTTGAACCCCTGCTGTCTCTGGCTCCACACCGATCCTGCCCGGCCATCTAGATGTGTGAAAGTTAGTGTATAAGCTAACGATCCATCATGTATGACATTCCTGGGAGTGTGTAAACTTACATTTTGTATTACCATATCATTTTTGTATGTTCTCTAGTTATGTACTTGAAAATGTATCAATTGACTAATTCGGCACATTTGGGCAGACTTGAACAAAATAGTCCAGTATTGTGGTCCTCTGTAGCTCAGCTGGTAGAGCAAGGCGCTTGTAACGCCAAGGTAGTGGATTCGATCCCCGGGACCACCCATACACAAAAATGTATGCACGCATGACTGTAAGTCGCTTTGGATAAAAGCGTCTGCTAAATGGCATATTATTATTATTATTATTATTGCAATGCTTCACTGGATCAATCTGAAACTTTGCACACAAACTGCTGCCATCTAGTGGCCTAAATCTAAATTGCACCTAAACTGCAATATTATATTGTGGCCTTTCTCTTGCAATTCAAAGATGATAAAAAATAAAATTAAAACCGCTGTTTTTTGTTTGTATTATCTTTTACCAGATCTAATGTGTTATATTCTCCTACATTAATTTCACATTTCCACAAACTTCAAAGTGTTTCCTTTCAAATGTTATCAAGAATATGCATATTCTTGCTTCAGGTCCTGAGCTACAGGCATTTAGATTTGGGTATGTCATTTTAGGTGAAAATTGAAAAAAAGGGTCTGATCCTTAAGAGGTTAATTGAAAACCAGCTCATCCTCTGATATTCACACTGACTTCAAAACCTTTTTATACAAAGAGTATATGTCATACTGTACATACATCATTAAAGGCTGTGTAAAATGTTTTATTGTAAATACAATCTACATGGAAAACAGTTCTACTGTATGGCATGTATAATAATAATAATAATAATATGCCATTTAGCAGACGCTTTTATCCAAAGCGACTTACAGTCATGCGTGCATTAATTTTTTGTGTATGGGTGGTCCCGGGGATCGAACCCACTACCTTGGCGTTACAAGCGCCGTGCTCTACCAGCTGAGCTACAGAGGACCACATGTATCATAGACAAGGTATGATAAACAACAAATAAAGTTTGATATTTGAAAAAAGAAGTCATTCATTCTAGTGTATGAACACACAGATGCACTATAAGTAATACTGTATACCTTTACGGCTTCTCCGACTCTATACATTGTCATGAGCTACAGGCCCGATCACATGGAGTTGTTTCAGTTGAACTTAGGTGTTGAACGTTCAACATAGTTTTCAGTAGTAAGCAGCAATAGCTGAAAATAGTAATGAATGAAATGTCTGTTCATCTAGCTAGCCACAGATGTAAATCTGTAGTGTAAGCCTTGAGTGTGGTTTATGTTGCTATTAAACAGCTTAGGCTTGGGATAAGACTTTCACATGGAGTGAGAAGAAAAGGGGTGAAATAAGGAGAAAGAAAAAGGGAGCAAGGGGGAAAAGGAACGAGCGAGGGAGCAAGCAAGCAAAACAAAGACCAAATTGTCCTCTATTGGTGTGGGAAAAATATACTATCGCAATGTTAGTGATAATGTTATGGGCAGCAACTGATGTAATGATGTCATGTAATGTCAATCAGCTCATTAATCATGATAATCCTACTCAACATACCATTTTAAGAGTGCAACCACAACATACATACACCAAATAAGGAGAACAGTAGATATGAGTGAACTTCTTCTTTATTCTGGTATATGCACCAGCATGGTACAGCATGAGTGAATTAAAAGCCTGAGATTGAGATCACCAGGAAATAACAAAATAAACAACACTAATAAAACATCTGATCAGCTTTTGTGCAACTTTCAGCACCCAAGGTTCACTTCACACAAAGGTTAACACAACAGACGGAGTGGTTCTGTCATTGCTGGTGGTTCACTAACTCAACTGATAGTGATCTACTGTTATAAACTAGCTGCAGGTCTTCTACAGGAAGAAAATTAAGGAAATGGAAGATGGATAAACATATTTCTTCACTCACTGCCACCAGGTACAGATGTAGGATCTTCATTTGAGCCAGTTTGCTACAGCAGGAATATAATCCTGCAGCAACAGACATTTTGAATTATTAAGTGGATCACTGGAGGTTGGTGGCACCTTAATTGGGGAGAACGGGCTTGTGGTAATGGCTGGAGCGGAATAGGTGTGGAATGGTATCAAATACATCAAACATGGTTTCCATGTGTTTGATGCCATTCCTCCCCTCAGCAGCCTCCACTGATGTGGATTATAATTAATGGACATTTATGTAGGGGTTGATAGATTTTTGGTTGGGGCAAATCAAGTCTGAAATGTTCAACTGGAAATTACAAACTTTAGAAACCTTTTTAAAACTCAAATACAATACAAGTTTGCATTTCCTGCTGTGTAGGAAAATACTCAGCAACAAAAATAGTGATCAAATTAAGATCCTACATCTGTAGTAGCAGTACATTCAGCCTGGTAAACAAGATAATTACATTTACATTTTAGTCATTTAGCAGACGCTCTTATCCAGAGCAACTTACTTTTTTTTTCTTCCATACTGGTCCCCCGTGGGAAACGAACCCACAACCCTGGCGTTGCAAACGCCATGCTCTACCAACTGAGCTACATGGGACTTCTAGAAAGACATCCATTGGTGGTTTCCAGGACACACATTCTCCATTGAGCATGCTTTTAAGTCCATGACTAGGCTTAATCTGTATTCAAGAATCCAGCCCTCAGTATATTACACAGTATTCACAGTATTATATTGTGGCCTACATATATATTCCTTTTCTCAAATACACTCAAGTACTACAGTATATATTTACAAATACATCATATTATTAACAGTCTACAGAATGAAATTATAAACTAAAGACTAGGCCAAAGTCACTGTACAATCATCCTGTCATCAGAAAACACATCACAAAACTTTACACAAAGACAAAACAGGATGTGGTTATCTACTGTTTTGTTTGATTCCAAACTGATGAGAATCCAGTGAGAGCCTGATTACAGCAATATCCACAGTATAGACCAGTGATGTAGTCAAGACACTAAACCTTGAGTCAGAGTCGAGTCCCAAGTGTTCATGTCCTACTACTTTATATTCGAGTCAAGAGTCCCTTGGTAGTGCTAAAAGCTGCGGTCCAACCATTTAAAAATCTAAATTCTGTTACATTGTAAGGATATCTACATAATACAGCACTCTAACATTTGCTGTTGTAGCTAGTATGTTAAATTATGCAACAAAGAGATGTTCTGACAACAAAGTCACTACTGATCGAGTCCAAGTCCGAGTCCAAGTCCGAGTCCCCACTGGTCGAGTCGGAGTCGAGTCATAAGTCATGAAAATCGTGACTTGGGTCCTAGTCAAGTACGAGTCCTGGGGCCTCATTTATCAATATTGTGTAGAAACTATTCTAAAATACTACTTACGAAGGGATTTCAGAATGTTCGTATGGATAGAAAAGTGTGATTTTTCAAACAATCCTACGAGCGTCAAATGCACACCGGTAGGAGATAACCATTGATAAATACCAATTGTTCTCAGCCTCAGTGCTCGTGCACGACCTTGGCTATTTGCATTTAGAAACGTCCCTAATTAACCATATATGTGACCCGTTTCGTATGTCGCACGTCACTACTTTTTTTTTAATCAAAATGCGTTTTTTGGCAGAAATGCCTTCTGGAACATGTGAACTTTCATGTGCCTTATTAACAAACTTGTATTATATTTGTAAATATGAATACATCATTTAAATTACGAGCCTAGTTGGTTTAGCCACAGAAAAAGACAGAAACCTTCGCGCTAGCCATGATTGGCTGAGACAATGGATGGGCTGGACATGCCGAGAGATGAGTTCGGATTGGTCTGCCATGTAGCACGCTTCTGTCTATAACATGAGCTGCTCACTATGTGTAGATAATCCTTGCTAATGCGGCTTTTTTGAAATGTTAGCCATAGAGATCTGTAAAAGTGTTGCTACTGCTCTCAACAACATTGCTGCCCAGAATTTAGCAGGCGCTATCGACAAAGATCAGTGGGAAAAGGTTATGATGGACTACTTTTCTGCACAAGGTCAATGTGAACCGCAGTGACTTGACACAACAACGGGCCAAACGAGCTGTAGCTAGCTACAAACCAAACGGAAAAGACACGCTGCCGTAAAGTGTTCATCCATGTATACGGGTAAGACTCTAGCTACATTTTCAGATATTATACGTTTCTAATTAGTCAGAAAGTCGTTTTCATTGCAAGTTAAAGCGTACTGTTAGCTAGCTGAATTACGTGTATGATCTGTGTAGTAATATTATTAGGATCTCAGAAATCCATTTGCATTGCTAGTTATAGCCTAATGTTAGCTAGCTAGCTAGCATTGAACCTAGTTGGTTAGCTTTAGCTACCTGCAGATTCATACTCTAGCATTTCATGCATAGTGGCAAGCTATGACAATCTGTTTGTACTGTAGCTATGGGTTGGGATTATGGTTAATTGTTTAGCTAGGTAGCTACATGTCTAAACAAAATACTCCACTTCGCAAGAGAATGATTACATGACCCATCAAGTTAGCCAGGTGTGTCTGGGGTTGATTATGGCCATATATTGTATTTCATGAACATGTGTACATGTCTAGACAATAGTGACCCATCCACTTAGCTAGATGTGGTTGGGGGGTGGTTATAGCATTTCTTTCACATGAACCATCAATGTAGACAAGTGTCTGGGTAAGCATCATCTAATAATTATAAAATATTTGTATCTGGACACTTTCAAAGTCAGATTAGGATATAGGCCAAAGACTAGATAAAGTGTATTTTTACCTTTAGGTTTTCCTTATTGTAAAGATGTGGGTGGGGCTAAGGCTTAAGAGGGTGAGAACGATGCGGAACAGGTGTAGACAAAGAGCTCTCCAGTAGGTGTATCATGTACCAAAACATTCAAGGGTAATTTTCTCAAAAGTGGGGTTACAAGTTTATCAACTTTCAAAGCAGAATTACTTTCCCATTGTTCCTCAACTGCAGTGTATGGCTGATATACCATTTTGTAGCTCTGAGTCTCTACTTTAATCCAATGTAAAAAATTAAATAATCAAATGTTTCTACTAAAACCGAATCAAGGTGGTGGGTCACATATGGTCCAAATAATCCCTTTTATGCCTGTGGGGAATATACAACTCTGTACCATGAAATATAGCCTACAACGGGCAAACAAAAAAAAGCTACGAAAATAATATATTTTTCCGAGACTGAAATAGAGTTGCCTTGTGTCAGAGATTGAGTACAATCAAAATGTTTTACTTGACTCGCTCAGCTGTGGTTTTACCTGTAAAAATGTAAACATAACTACAAAGAGTACCATTAGTACAGTTGAAGTTGCTTTAGCAATGGCAAATATACTTAAAATGAGTAGCTACTCACCAATATGCCATCCATCCTCAACAGCTCCCTCCTGTAGGCGTATAGGCCATTGCTGTTCTGCAGAATGAATGAGTCGTGCTTTCCACATGGCCACCTTGCCACCACATTCAGCAACTTATTTTGCGCATCACTTAACCTATCACCTGCAGATGAGTGGAAGCCTTTTCTGTTCACATGCTGGCTGAGGCTGCATAGTTGAACTCGTTTTGGGATGGTGCTTTTATGGGGATGTGGGTGCCATCTGTTGCTCCGTTCATATTTGGGAACGCTGATGGCAAAGAAACCCCTATTGACTTCAACCTGATGTGTGATGGTGTATGGACTGGTCGTTTAGCTGATGATTGCATCCAAAACATAGGCTCATTGAGGGCTGTGAGATTCCAATCGGCAAGCTCCCACTGAAAAGTTCCCGTTGCCAAAAACACGAGGGTGGATAGCACTTGCATGTGCACCGGAATGGCATGTGTTTGCTTTTCTAAAGTAGGTCTTAAATGAAAATCCAATAAGATTGGTTTTGGGAAACGATATCTGATGAGCCAATCTGTACTTTCTGCAAAAAAGTCCCAACTGTCTCTAAAAACGCACTCTCTACGAAACGCAGCTTGTGCCAAAAGAGCAAGCTCAGCTATCTCTCGTTCGATTTCCCATAATCTCTGACTTTTATAGTATTTCACCCGCGCCTCTAATTTAACAAATTACTGTAGCGTACTTTATATGGATTATTATCATAACAAATGTACTGATATGGTCAAATTATATATAGCCTGTCAATATTTGTTGCATGAATTCACAATGGAAATACAATTAAATCGAAAAATGATTTAATTATTTCTCTCACAATTTCACACATTTTCAACATGCAGTATATTTTCCCCATTCTATGCTTGACAAGCAGTTCCCTTATTCCGCCACTTTGCACTGTGCCTATGCATGGTCATGGCTGTGCATAAATGTATGCATACTCTCAAGCAAACGCTCATATTGCTAAATCTCACACTTTGCGTGGAAATGATCCCACACATGGTTTACCCACAGATTTGATAAATGAGGCCCCTGGACTCTAGTACTACAACACTGGTATAGCCTCCATGTGCAGTCTTAAGGCGCTGTGGTTATCCCTGATTTAAAGCTAACGCTTACCTTATAGCTTATCCTAGCTTTGGTCCGCTCTACAGTAGAGCCACACTGACAGACCTCTAGGCTATTGCACACAGTCAAAAACACTACTGTACTTCCAAACCAGTGGAGGCTGCTGAGGGGAGGACTGCTAATAATAATGGCTGGAACAGAGCGAATGGAATGGCATAAAACACATGGATGTGTTTGATACCGTTCCACTCATTCAGCTCCAGCCATTACCACCAGCCCGTCCTCCCCAATTAAGGTGCCAGCAACCTCCTGTGCTCCAAACACATCTGAGACCTAGGACCATGATCAACCAGAACTGGTATAAAGAGTTCCAGGGTACATTAAAAAATAAAATGATTATTATGTTCAAACAGTCTCTCCCAGTACACAGTAGTCACAGTTCTACATGAGCTACGTACCTTATACAGCCCGATGGCTCTGTGCCGTGACCCAGTACATCTGACCATTGAATCTTAGTCCCTAGTCCCTGTGGTTTATGTCATAACATCAATCAAGTCATAGGTCAGAGGTGACTCTTAGGTCTCTCAAAAGCATCTTACACAACACAGAGAAAGAGTAGGTGGGGGAGACGAGTGGAGAGGACTCAGCGGTCTTCCCTTGTATAGCCAAAAGGTTATGTAATGGTTGAATTGAGTAGTAGTTGTAGTTAGGACAGATGTGATAACTTGGGTGGAGGTTGAGTAGTGGTTGTAGGTAGGTCACATGTATCCGTTGTGCCTGGTGGCTGCTGGTGTGGGTACACTGGGTGCTGCTCGTGAGCTCACTCTCCCTCCTCCCTCAGTATAGCCGCTTCTCATAACTACAGGAAGACAACACACAGAGACAACAGTCAGGAATATAAGTCAAGCTTAATTGAAACTCATTTTACACTACATATACTAGATTGAGGGTTTTAAGAAATTGGTAGGGCTTTAAAAAGTGGCCTAGACTTCTGGGTCTTCCTGAAAACCAAAAGGTAACAAACAGAGGAAATTGCAGTAGGAAAAGAGTTGGAGTTGTGAGCACAGGGAGAATGTACTTACATGGCACAAAAGAATATCTATGATGAGAGCATGAGTCAGAGAAAGAGAGAGAAGACAGACATTGTGACGTTTAACTTGCTTCAGTGCTACTATTTTACTCAGGGGTAGGCAATTCTATCCACAAATGGCCAGAGTGGGTGCAGGATTCTGCCCCAGCTAAAGCAGTAACACATCCAAAACAATAAATCAACCAATCATAGTCTTAAGTCAAACCTTAATTACTTGCATCTGCTGTTACTGCTTTGGCTGGAACGAAAGCCTGCCCCCACAATGGACCTTGTATGGTATGACTGCCAATCCCGGATTAAAGTAGCAACTCCTAAACAACCTATAGTAAAGGAGATACGAACGCCACTGGTGAGAACAAACACACACTCACTCACACACTACCACCCAGTCCAGAGATAAAGGACACTTCAGCCACAGGCACAGAACATGGGACACAACAGGACAGGTTAGTCGATCACAGAGGAGAGGAGCACAGGATCTACAACAAATACCAGAGGACAGGATGTGTAAACGATGCCAGAGCCAGGCAGGGGCAGACTTACGAATGGAGCCCGTGTACTCCCCCCTCAACCTGAGCTGACATGGTCCTCTTCTCAAACTTTAGCTCCCCGGAGTACATCATGGACCTGAAATAACATACAACAGTACAACAATATATCACAACAATGGAACAAAGACACACAGATCATATCAAAGTCGAATACAATATCACAGTCTAACATCTATTCATAGACTTACCGCAGTATGCAGAGGCTCTTGGCTCCGATGTCTTGGCAGCCATGTTGTATGCCAGCGATGAGGTAGGGGGCAAATTTATGGATGGAGCCTTTATCCTGAACCGACCCTGACACACCCTGAGCCACCTTCACCTTGTCCCCCTCACTGTCGAGATAACCACACAATCATAATATCCCTATCACTGCAAATAGACAACACACACACACACACCTTCTCCCCCTCACACCTCTGTCCTTAGCCCTATTACTGCAAATACACAAGACACACCGTCTCTCTCTCTCTACCTGAAGTAGCGTTTCTGGCTGCTGCTGTTCTTCTCCATGGCGTCCAGGGAGCCCATCCCCCGGTACTTCTTCAGCCGCACGCCGTCTGAGAAGAAATACTCCCCCGGGGCCTCCGTGGTTGCCGCGAGCAATGACCCCATCATCACTGAGGGCACAGAGGTCAGAGGTGAAAGGAGGTAAAAGTCAGACCATCAATAGTATGGTGTAGATTTTCCTGTTTGTGGGAAAAGGCTAATAATAATGCTTGGTGGGTTCAACACACAAATACACACCTGTGGATGCCCCAAGAGCGAGAGCTTTTACCACGTGTCCAACGGTCTGGATGCCTCCGTCTGCGATGACGGGCACACCGAAGCGCCTGGCGTACTCTGCCACCTTGTACACTGATGTGCCCTGGGGACGCCCACACGCCATCACTGGCACACAACACAAACATAACACAAAGCAACATGTCAGCAACGTGTCAGCAATTTGCCAACAAATAGTTGTTTTTAACTAAACATTAAGCAAACTCTACACTCTCCTCCGTCCTCATCCTCTCCTCCCCTCTCCTCATTTGCTGTTCCTCCCCTGTCTGTCATTACCTTCCTGGGTGATGCAGATGGAGCCGCAGCCCATCCCCACCCTCAGAGCGTCCACACCCGCATCGATCAGATTCTTAGCCTGGGCTGCAGTCACCACTACAGAGAGAGAGTGAGAGAGATTGTAAATCGAGAATGGGAAAGAAAGAAAGAAAGAAAGACAAAGAAAAAGAAAGTGAAAATGTAAGAGAGATTAACGGGAAAGAGGCATTGCTAGAGAAGGTAGAGGAGACTCACCGTTTCCTCCCACCACCTGTAGTTCAGGATATTTCTGTTTGATGTAGTTGATCATATTGATCTGATAGACAGAGTTCCCTTGGGACGAGTCCTACAGCAGTAAACAGACAGGGTTTAGAGAGGAGCGGAACCCAAAGATAGGACAAGTAACCAAAAATACAATATAACAACCCAACCCCTTCCCCAGACCCACCAGCACCACCACGTCAACCCCAGCCTGCATCAGCAGGTCCAGTCTGTATTTGTCCTCCTCTCTGGTTCCGATGGCCGCTCCACACAGCAGCTGTTTCCTGGAGTCTTTAGAGGCCAGTGGGTAGTCTCGGTTCTTCTTCAGGTCTGTCCTGGCGATGATGGCCACTAGCTCATCACTGTCATTCACTATGGGCAGTTTACCTGAGAGAGACAGAAGTTCCAAACAAAGATTGATCTTTTGTAATGTCCTCTCTGACTAAAGTGTCTCTACAGGAAATGTTGTGTCACTACCATATGGTACCTTTCTTGCTGCGCTGCAGGATGTCGTTGGCCTCTTTCAGTGTGACGCCAGCTGGTGCTACCACTAAATCGTCCCTCTTTGTCATAGCCTGCAAGAATCAGCCATTCAAGTAAACCTCACAGGAATAGTATTCAATACTACAAGAAATAGACTCATCCAGTTTACAATATATGTGTTGACAATATATTGTAAATATATTGGACGTGTACAAACAAACATGTCATCCACACACACCCCACATACACGCACACCTCTTCCAGGGGTCTGTCATGGTCTTTCTCTGAAAGGAAGTCGATGTCTCGGGAGGTGACGATGCCCACCAGCTTGCTGCCCATCTTGCCTGTCTCGGTGACGGGGATGCCAGAGAAGCCGTGGCGGACCTTGGCTTCGAACACGTCTCCCACCGTGTGGTGAGGACTCATCACCACTGGGTCTGTGATGAAACCCTGCTCAAATTTCTGACCACAAATAAATAAACAAGAAACATCATTCAGCAAATGTACTTTTGTCTTTATTAAACCAGCAAGTTGAAGTGTATTCATGTACTGTTACATTGTCACAACATCATTTGACATGAGACTTTATACTGTTGATGTAACGGTATATCAATATACTGCATATCATCATGTCGTCCAACCGCTAGCCACCATCTTACCTTAACCAAGCGGACCTCGTTGGCCTGGAACTCTGGAGTACAGTTATGGTGCATGATCCCGATCCCGCCCATGAGCTATAACACACAGAGCACTGACCAATCAGGGTTAGCCGAACAAGACATTTGTCCAATCAGACTTCAATATGCATCAACCTGAGTCCATGTATTACAAGACATATATTTTCTTTGTATTTATGGTAATACAAAAAAACTCATTACCACAACCAAAAATACCACTAGTAAATTAAGTTTGGTGACAGATTTGTGGTATTGTCTTATTGGTGTTGGCTGGCTGAGTAGGTGAGGAGTGGCTCTATACTCACAGCCATAGCAATGGCCATGGAGGACTCAGTGACTGTATCCATGGGAGATGAGATGATAGGAGTCTTCAGGGTGATCTTCCTGGTCAGAGCTGAGGTCAGGTCCTAGAAACAGGAAGTAGAGGAGGAAATAGACAATTATCACATCACAGTGATTCGAGAAGAAAAACATAATTACATAAATAATGGCACCCTGTCAACCAAATATCTGTGACTGTAAGGCAAGACCAATCAGAACATGCAATACCTCCTCATTGCCATTAGGTGGCACCATGGACGTCAGCTGTCCCTGCTCAGTCCTGTATGTACAGTCATGTACCACAGGAGACATACCCTTCTGCCAGCAGAGAACAAACAAGCTAAAAACACCAGCACCTGTAGCCTACTAAAGCAATTACACAGGGCATGACTCTGACTCTCAGCCATGAGGGACTGGTGTTGCTATTCTCATCAGTGTTGTTGTGGAGTGAAGTGGTCTGGCTGGCTGTGTTACCAGCTGAGTGTGTGTGTGTGTGTGTGTGTGTGTGTGTACACGTTATTCAACTGAGATAAACATAAAACGCGATGGAGACAGAGAGGACCACAGAAGAGGAGTAGCTGCACACACACACAGGGCTATACTGGGATGGGTATGACATAATATGCCAGACAACAGCAATGGAGTTGACTAAAGCAGTAGCATGGCTATGATACTGTAGCTTCTGTTGTTTATTAGCAATGAAAAGGTTAACCAAACACACTGGATACTCACCACTTCATCTGAAATAAAGTCTATGAAACCAGGCAGAATCAGGAAATCACTGTAGAGAGAGGGGAAGGAGAGAGGAGAAGAGAGCGAGAGAGAGACAAAAAAAAAATAGAACAGAGAGAGAACATTGTGAGGTCCACTATTACTGACATATCATGTTGTCTTGAAAGGGTCGATTCTCGGATACACATCATTCTGCCAAACAGTGAGGGAACTGATGTGTGAACACTTCCCACCGCTTGCCTCCCAGCACCAGTCCCCTGACCCCTGGCCAGCACAGAGTCACATCCCTACACCCACAACCACTATGCATATCACACAACCTCACACAGACTGGAAATAAAGCCTCTTTCTAATCCTCCCGCTGTACTGGATGTGAGGATATGATGTACTCTCTGTGTAAACCTCCATTAGGACTGATAACACAAGCCTAATATACTCATTCTAATTTAAAAATAAACAAATTCCTCTTATGTAAGGATGCATAATGATGATTATTCTACTGGTCTGGTTTCACCATATCATCACAGCAGTCAGTGAGTGTTTTTACTCTGTCAGTATCACACTAACACTTATAAGGTCTTACTGACTGAAAGGTCACAGTGGGTCTCTGCTGAGAGAGGATTTGTTATATCTATGATACATTAGTGTAGTCATAAAGATAATACACCAGCCATAGCCCCTCATATTCAGCCATCTTTGAGATGTTTCATATTTAGGTGGAGGAGCACCTGTCTGCTAGTATCAGAACTAGGCCTACTAGCTAATACTGACCATCATCGGTTGAATGGAATGCTCAGGGCAACAACATGGCGCCTGGCTCTGAAGTTGGCCAAACTCGATGGTAATAATTCCAGTATCTCAACCACAACAGTCAACCTGGGGGCACGGTCTTATTCCTGCATTTCTGAGCTTTCTGAGTTATCGGGAACTGTGAACAAATCCCGACTGGAAAACTCCTCTAATGGGCGCATAAACAATTCAGCACCATGGGCAGCGCCGCGAGCAGCGCTCACCACCAAGACTGATCGCGGTTTCAGGACCACGGCCGTAGACAGCGCTGCCATAGATAGTGTCATGTACCTATTGCTGGTGTGGCTGCAGGCAGAAGGTGTAACATATCATATCATACTAATTTGAGTGTCGCGGATGTACTGTATGTTTACTATGTTACTTCTATGAGACCAGGCTGAGTGACTCTCTCTGTCATAAACTTTAAATTGCAAAATTATTGGAATTTCAATCAAGATCATTGGAAATGCTGCTCTCTAACTAGAATGTATAAAAAAAAATCTTACTTGTATGTGAGTCCATCCCCGATAGAGAAGAGCTGCTGAGCCGTCAGTCCATCTTCAGGCACGTACCCCGTCCCTCCACTGATCAGGTAGTCAGCCATGCTGGAACACACACACACACACACACATATATATATACAGTATAAATACATACATACATACATACATACATACAGTTGAAGTTGGAAGTTTACATTCACTTAGGTTGGAGTCATTAAAACTCGTTTTTCAACCACTCCACAAATTTCTTGTTAACAAACTATAGTTTTGGCAAGTCGGTTAGGACATCTACTTTGTGCATGACACAAGTAATTTTTCCAACAATTGTTTACAGACATTATTTCACTTATAATTCACTGTATCACAATTCCAGTGGGTCAGAAGTTGACTGTGCCTTTAAACAGCTTGGAAAATTCCAGAAAATTATGTCCTGGCTTTAGAAGCTTCTGATAGGATAATTTACATCATTTGAGTCAATTGGAGGTGTATCTGTGGATGTATTTCAAGGCCTACCTTCAAACTCAGTGCCTCTTTCCTTGACATCTTGGGAAAATCTAAAGAAATCAGCCAAGACCTCAGAAAAATAATTGTAGACCTCCACAAGTCTGGTTCATCCTTGGGAGCAATTTCCAAATGCCTGAAGGTACCATGTTCATCTGTACAAACAATAGTATGCAAGTATAAACACCATGGGACCACGCAGCTGTCATACCACTCAGGAAGGAGACGCGTTCTGTCTCCTAGAGATGAATGTACTTTAGTGCGAAAAGTGCAAATCAATCCCAGAACAACAGCAAAGGAACTTGTGAAGATGCTGGAGGAAACAGGTACAAAAGTATCTATATCCACAGTAAAACATGTCCTATATCGACAAAACCTGAAAGGCCGCTCAGCAAGAAAGAAGCCACTGCTCCAAAATCGCCATAAAAAAGCCAGACTACGGTTTGCAACTGCACATGAGGACAAATATCGTACTTTTTGGAGAAATGTCCTCTGGTCTGTTTGGCCATAATGACCATCGTTATGTTTGGAGGAAAAGGGGGGTCGCTTGCAAGCCGAAGAACATCATCCCAACCGTGAAGCACGGGGGTGGCAGCATCATGCTGTGGGGGTGCTTTGCTGCAGGAGGGACTGGTGCACTTCACAAAATAGATGGCATCATGAGGAAGGAAAATTATGTGGATATATTGAAGCAACATCACAAAACATCAGTCAGGAAGTTAAAGCTTGGTCGCAATGGGTCTTCCAAATGGACAATGACCCCAAGCATACTTCCAAAGTTGTGGCAAAACAGCTTAAGGACAATAAAGTCAAGGTATTGGAGTGGCCATCACAAAGCCTGACCTCAATCCTATAGAAAATGTGTGGGCAGAACTGAAAAAGCGTGTGCGAGCAAGGAGGCCTACAAACCTGACTCAGTAAAACCAGCTCTGTCAGGAGGAATGGGCCAAAATTCACCCAACTTATTGTGGGAAGCTTGTGGAAGGCTAACTGAAATGTTTGACCCAAGTTAAACAATTTAAATGCAAAGCTACCAAATACTAATTGAGTGTATGTAAACTTCTGACCCACTGGGAATGTGATGAAAGAAATAAAAGCTGAAATAAATAATTCTCTCTACTATTATTCTGACATTTCACATTCTTAAAATAAAGTGGTGATCCTAACTGACCTAAGACAGGGAATTTTTACTAGGATTAAATGTCAGAAATTGTGAAAAACTGAGTTTAAATGTATTTGGCTAAGGTGTATGTAAACTATTTCCGACTTCAACTGTAGACAGAACCCAGCTGACCATATATAGGGACGAAGCGCTTCTAGACTCTATTGCAGGATTTGTAGTTTTAACCGTGCAGATTAAGGTGCACTATGCAGAAATCGCTCCGCCATTTCCTGTTTTCTAAAATTCTAAGTTTGCCTAATTTCAGTTTATGTGAAAAAAACAAGCAAGTGTCAAGAGTCATTGTACTATATAAACCGCTGTGAAATATATTTTCCATAACCAAAAATATTGTATTTTCAGCTGTTTGAAGCTGGTGTACAAAACTGAAAGTAAAAGATGCAAAATAGAAACTTAACGGGAAGCATAGAAATAGCACACATAGAACAAATATACCACTAATTAGACTTGCTTTCAAAGCTAATGACAGATTTATAACTAACATTTCTATGTGAATTTGGTTGGGTCACCCAAAAGTTACAGATTGCAGCTTGAAATATATAGACAGATTTAATTATGCATAATACTGTATCTCCATGTTTCACCTGCAAGGCTGTCAGTGAAAATTCAAAGACCTCCTGGGTAGAATACATGCTCCTAAGACCATGTTATCCAGAGAGAACGTATTGCTGTAAGCTACAGTTTGTTGTTTTGACGTGATATAAGGGAATATACTGTACGTAGTTGTCTTTCTACAGCACCTAATGATGTAAATGATTTTACCTTCAGTGTGGTTTTTTACCTTTCCATTAGATAAATACCTTGGCTCTGTAGTGTGGAAATGTTGATGAACCTACAGACTCTATAACCCTGTCAATGGAAAGTATTTCAGTCTGTGTGACGGTCAAGCGGCAGGTAAGAGGCTTTAGTTACATCACTGTCTCCCGGTAGCAGCTAACTGGGATTTATAAAGCTCACTGACAACGTCAATGAAAACACCTTGACTGGCAGATGGATGTTTGGTAGTTTGTTCATGTAGATGAAAGCCAGTAATTCACTAGGCCAGCGGGGTCTGGGACCTGGGACTGAGCTAGGGCCTAGTTGTTGACTGATTGTTAGAGCAATTGGAGTTTAGATGATGACAAATGGTATAGGCTGACTAGTTTTGTTTGTCACCTGTGTGTGTGTGTGTCTGGCTCACCTCTCAGGTTCGTATCCAGCTTGGATGCGTGTGGCACTGTATCTCTGCGCAGCCGTCTCGTGCCCATGGCCGTGAGGGTTGGTGTGTGTGTAGGCTCCACGGGGGTTGGAGTTGGGGTGTGTGTGTTCCCCTTCGCGGGGCGAGAGGTGCGGCCTGGCGGGCTCAGTGTCACCAACTATACGGCGGTAGTCGATCTGGTAGGTGTCTCGCTCAAGTTCACCTTCACCAAACCGGTCGTAGCCTTGACCCTCCATCTCTGAGAAATCCAGGGCTAAGGCCTCCACGGCCGTCGTCTCACACACAGACCTGACTGACCCCTTTCACACACACACACACAGACCTGACTGACCCCTTTCACACACACACACACAGACCTGACTGACCCCTTTCACAAACACGCATACAGACCTGACGGACCCCTTTCACACACACACATACAGACCTGACGGACCCCTTTCACAAACACACACACAGACCTGACTGACCCCTTTCACAAACACGCATACAGACCTGACGGACCCCTTTCACACACACACATACAGACCTGACGGACCTCTCTCACACACACACAACCGATGCCTCTGACACACTTGAGGCCTCTATCAAGTCTCACATGCACATTCAATGCCTTACAATTACAATGCCTCACTCACTAACACCTGGCATATCACGGACACCTGCACACCCAACTAGAACAGACTTCCCCAGAGTGTGTAATTTCTCTAACACACTGCTGACACGAGTGGTCTGTGTCCATTCACTGCCACACTCGTTATCAGAAATACACACAGACACGCTGTCTCACAACTGTGTGTCAATTAAATAGCCCTCCTCTAAATCCTCCTGTCTCTGTCTTTGGGGTGTTCTCCTGTCTCTCTGCAGATACAGTCTATGGGAGATAAGGCCTAAGGGTGGGAGCTCCGGTGTTCCTGAGATAGAAGTACAGAAAGATGGAGAACTACCTCTCTCTTCGTTAGACAGAAGTAGGGAGGGTGGGTCACGCTGCAGGCTCAGGAGTCCTCTGAGGAGGATACAGTTGCAGTGAGCTGAAGTCCTAGGTCCTGGGTGAAGCTGAGTGAGTGTCCCCTGGATGTCTCCCGGTCTCAGGCAGGGTGGTGAGTCCCAAAAGGGAGAGGGAGCTGGGAGTGTAGAGCAGCCCCCCTGAGGCCTGGAGAGCTTTGGGAGCTGAGCTAGTGGAAATGTGAGAGATAGAGAGCAGTTTGTTCCTGAGACTACCACCCTATTTTCCCTCCTCTCTCCTCTCCTGGCTTAGCTCTGTTTGTGACAGTAGCAGACGTCAGTCCTACAAAGAGGATTGGAGGAATTAAAGCAGGAGGGGGCAACTGGCTGGAGGGAGAGATGAGAGAGGGAGTGAGAGTTGAGTGATAGAGAAGGGGCGGAGGGAAGGGTTGGGGGTGGAGAGATGATCCTGTAAAACACACTTTCCCCTCCCAGTATCTCCATGGTGAGGGGTGTGTGTTATCAGTCTCAGACTGCTTTGTGTAGGCAGGTTACCTAAATGTAACTCTGTGCTGTACTGAAACCATTGACTGAGGGGAGGGTGACTGGGTTGCTAGGGACGCTTTCAGGAAAATAATCTGCAGATGACTACTGCTTGTGACAGTTACTGAGGGATTGGACCAGCAAAGCCTCTTTAATACTCACTTACAGTCTCTTTCTCTCCCATTTTCTTTCTTTCTCCAGTATACTCTCCCTCTCTCTCTCTCTCTCTGCCCTCTAATGGTAGCCCCTGAAGCCTCTCTCCTCTAAATCAACAACTTGGTTGTTTTTTCTATTTCCATTGACCATATTGAAAAAAAGTATTCACATGTTACTCTGTGGATATAGGCCTATCTGTATTCTACACTACCGGTCAAACGTTTTAGAACACCTACTCATTCAAGGGTTTTTCTTTATTTTTACTATTTTCTACAATGTAGAATAATAGTGAAGACATCAAAACTATGAAATAACACATATGGAATCATGTAGTAACCAAAAAAAAGTGTTAAACAAATCAAAATATATGTTATATTTGAGATTCTTCAAATAGCCACCCTTTGCCTTGATGACAGCTTTGCACACTCTTGGCATTCTCTCAACCAGCTTCACCTGGAATGCTTTACCAACAGTCTTGAAGGAGTTCCCAGATATACTGAGCACTTGTTGGCTGCTTTTCCTTAACTCTGCGGTCTAACTCATCCCAAACCATCTAAATTTGGTTGAGGTCGGGGGATTGTGGAGGCCAGGTAATCTGATGCAGCCCTCCATCACTCTCCTTCTTGATAAAATAGCCCTTACACAGCTTGGAGGTGTGTTGGGTCATTGTCCTGTTGAAAAACAAATGATAGTCCCACTAAGCCCAAACCAGATGGGATGGCGTATTGCTGCAGAATGCTGTGGTAGCCATGCTGGTTAAGTGTGCCTTGAATTCTAAATAAATCACAGACAGTGTCACCAGCAAAGCACCCCCACACCATAACACCTCCTCCTCCATACTTTACGGTAGGAAATACACATGCAGAGATCATCCGTTCACCCACACCGCATCTCACAAAGACACAGCGGTTGGAACCAAATATCTCCAATTTGGACTCCAGACCAAAGGACACATTTCCACCCGTCTAATGTACATTGCTTGTGTTTCTTGGCCCAAGCAAGTCTCTTCTTTTTGGTGTCCTTTAGTAGTGATTTCTTTGAAGCAATTCGACCATGAAGGCCTGATTCACACGGTCTCCTCTGAACAGTTGATGTTGAGATGTGTCTGTTACTTGAACTCTGTGAAGCATTTATTTGGGTTGCAATTTCTGAGGCTGGTAACTCTAATGAACTTATCCTCTGCAGCAGAGGTAACTCTGGGTCTTCCAGTCCTGTGGCGGTCCTCATGAGAGCCAGTTTCATCATAGCGCTTGATGGTTTTTGCGACTGCACTTGAAGAAACTTTCAAAGTTCTTGAAATGTTCCTTATTGACTGACCTTCATGTCTTAAAATAATGATGGACAGCATTTCTCTTTGCTTATTTGAGCTGTTCTTGCCATAATATGGACTTGGTCTTTTACCAAATAGGGCTGTCTTCTGCATACCCCCCTTACCTTGTCACAACACAACTGATTGGCTCAAACGCACTAAGAAGGAAATAAATTAACTTTTAAGAAGGCACACCTGTTAATTGAAATGCATTCCAGATGACTACCTCATGAAGCTGGTTGAGAGAATGCCAAGAGTGTGCAAAGCTGTCATCAAAGCAAAGGGTGGCTATTTGAATAATTCAAACATAAAATATATTTTGATTTGTTTGCAAAGGGTGGCTATTTGAAGAATTCAAATATAAAATATATTTTGATTTGTTTAACACTTTTTGGTTACTACATGATTCCATGTGTTATTTCATAGTTTTGATTTCTTCACTATTATTCTACAATGTAGAAAATAGAAAATTAAAGAAAAACCCTTGAATGAGTAGGTGTTCTAAAACTTTTGACCGGTAGTGTACATGTAAAAAATGCATGTTTGTATTACATAACACAATGGCATGCCACAAGTATATTTGTATTCGAAGTTCCACAACGTTGTGCCCTGCTGAACGCGCCCCAAGTGGCATCCGTGATGATGACGTCTAAAAAACGTGACAGTCAATGCAGTCGTAAAGACGCGACGAAAATGGCTACATGTGTAATGCTACGTTGCTTGTCTTCCAACTTTACCTCTGCCCTGCCCTTGCTCTACAGTTCGGCACAGCTAACTCCCTCTCGGCTGGTATCCAGGGCATATGTACTACGGACTCTGTCCACTACCACCCGACTCTCATCAGGTAACGTTACTTGTCTTGTGGAGCTCGCAAAACAGGTGGCTAGCTAACACGCTAGCTAGTTCATAACAAGGACGTTCTTGTTTTGCATAACGTATCTAACAGCAGTTAGCTAGCTAAGCGTGTAGATTAGAAGTAGACTGATAACAGTTTTTTAGGTTTGTGTCAACGTCTGTGTAGATACTCGAACTAATTGCAATTTTCTCCTGAATTCCACAGCTCTTAAATTCACAGACAAACACGAATGGATACGAGTAGAGGGAGAGGTAGGGACGGTTGGCATCAGCAAATTTGCTCAGGTGAGTTGTTCAAGAGTCATGCTACCACTGGTTCTTAAAGACATGCTCTGGTACTTAAGCGACTAAGAAATTATTATTTGAACCTGCTTTGGGCTGAATGTGTAGTTCATGCATGCAAAATTACTGTCTTACCTCAATTAGCCATGAAAGCAACTGTTTTCTTGAAGCTGTGCCATGCCATTTTCACTACATTCCCCTGCACATTGGCCAGCCCCCTAGCAATTAGAGTTCTAGCCAATGAGCTTCAGCCCCTCACATTTGAGTGACAACTAACAAGAGGCCTGCTCAGCGTTATCCAATGAGGTTGCAGGGCGGGCCCAACGGCACAGTGGACACAGCAGCGAGAGGGAGCAATGATGTGGTGCACGTATGTGACCTAGTATGCAATTTTCGTGGACCACATTTGGCTCGTGAGTGCTACTTTCAGAACTACTGGCGAAAAAGTATACAAAGGTACCGGAGAATCTCTTTAAGAGCCCCATTGGGACTTGTGGTCTTCTTACCAACCCGCTGTTAGTTTGTTGTGGCGCTTCCAACACATCATGGATCATTAGTGTTGTTGGGACTGACACATCTCATTTAATTGGGAAAATCATAATCTAAATCTGTGTGTTCTGCAGGAGGCTCTAGGAGATGTGGTGTACTGTGGACTACCAGAGGTTGGCACACAGCTGGCACAGACCGGTAAGCAGCAGTTACTACCCTACAGACTTGTGTGGACGGTAACACAACGCAGGTCCTCTTGGGTTATACTAGTAACTGTAGCCTTCCTCAAGACCTGTTCATGACCTGACCTATCGCTGTCCTCTTTTTAGATGAATTTGGAGCGTTGGAGAGTGTGAAGGCAGCCAGTGAGCTGTACTCTCCTCTAACCGGGGAAGTCACAGAGGTCAACACACTCCTGGCAGACAACCCTGGCCTCGTCAACAAGTCCTGCTACAAAGACGGTGAGCACACATACACACACACCCGCAGACATACAGTGAGCTCCAAAAGTATTATGACAGTGACACATTTGTTTTGGCTCTGTACTCCAGCACTTTGGATTTGAAATGATACAATGACTGAGGTTAGAGTGCAGACTGTCAGCTTTAATTTGAGGGTATTTTCATCCATATCGGGTGAACCATTTAGAAATTACAGCATTTGTTACAGATGCAGAAATATAGAAGATATTTGTGCGTCTGTAGCTTTCTCATTCATCATTATTCACGATTCATTCAGGATTATCCTTAATCATGGTAGCATCCACATTAATGTAGAAGTGTTTAGTAACATTCTATTCTTATTTACAATAAGAGTGACTCCAAAATGACACTGTTATTTACCATTCATTTCTATTGACGCTGACAGTCTGCACTTTAAAATCAAATCAAATTGTAATTGCCACATGCGCCGAATACAACAGGTGTAGACATTACCGTGAAATGCGTACTTACAGCCCTTAACCAACAATGCATTAATTTTTTTATAAAAAAGTACAATAAAACAACAACAACAAAGTTTTGAGAAAAAAATATCAGAAGTAAAATAAAATTACAGTAGGGAGGCTATATACAGGGTGGGTACCGGTGCAGAGTCAATGTGCGGGGGCACCGGCTAATTGAGGTAATATGTACATGTGGGTAGAGCTAAAGTGACTATGCATAAATAATGAACAGAGTAGCAGCAGCGTAAAAAGATGGGGTGGGGGTGGGGGGGCAGTGCAAGTAGTCCGGGTAGCCATGATTAGCTGTTCAGGAGTCTTATGGCTTGGGGGTAGAAGCTGTTGAGAAGCCTTTTGGACCTAGACTTGGCGCTCCTGTACCGCTTGCTGGGTGGCTGGAGTCTTTGACAATTTTGAGGGCCTTCCTCTGACACCGCCTGGTATAGAGGTCCTGGATGGCAGGAAGCTTGGCCCCAGTGATGTACTGGGCCGTACGCACTACCCTCTGTAGTGCCTTGCGGTCGGAGGCCGAGCAGTTGCCTTACCAGGCGGTGATTCAACCAGTCAGGATGCTCTCGATGGTGCAGCTGTAGAACTTTTTGAGGATCTGAGGACCCATGCCAAATCTTTTCAGTCTCCTGAGGGGGAATAGGCTTTGTCGTGCCTTCTTCACGACTGTCTTGGTGTGTTTGGACCATGATAGTTTGTTGGTGATGTGGACACCAAGGAACTTGAAGCTCTCAACCTGTTCCACTACAGCCCCTTCGATGAGAATGGGGGCGTGCTCAGTCCTCTTTTTTTTTCTTCTGTAGTCCACAATCATCTCCTTTGTCTTGGTCACGTTGAGGGAGAGGTTGTTATCCTGGCACCACACGGCCAGGTCTCTGACCACCTCTCTATAGTCTGTCTCATCGTTGTCGGTGATCAGGCCTACCACTGTTGTGTCGTCGGCAAACTTAATGATGGTGTTGGAGTCGTGCCTGGCCATGCAGTCATGGGTGAACAGAGAGTACAGGAGGGGACTGAGCACGCACCCCTGAGGGGCCCCTGCGTTGAGGATCAGTGTGGCAGATGTTGTTACCTACCCTTACCACCTGGGGGCAGCCCGTCAGGAAGTCCAGGATCCAGTTGCAGAGGGAGGTGTTTAGTCCCAGGATCCTTAGCTTAGTAATGAGCATTGAGGGCACTATGGTGTTGAACGCTGAGCTGTAGTCAATTAATAGCATTCTCACGTAGGTGTTCCTCTTGTCCAGGTGGGAAAGAGCAGTGTGGAGTGCAATAGAGATTGCATCATCTGTGGATCTGTTGGGGCGGTATGCAAATTGGAGTGGGTCTAGGGTTTCTGGGATAATGGTGTTGATGTGAGCCATGACCAGCCTTTCAAAGCACTTCATGGCTACAGACGTCAGTGCTACGGGTCGGTAGTCATTTAGGCAGGTTATCTTAGAGTCCTTGGGTACGGGGACTATGGTGGTCTGCTTGAAACATGTTGGTATTACAGACTCAGTCAGGGACATGTTGAAAATGTCAGTGAAGACACTTGTCAGTTGGTCAGCACATGCTCGGAGTACACGTCCTGGTAATCCGTCTGGCCCTGCGGCTTTGTGAATGTTGACCTGCTTAAAAGTCTTACTCACATCGGCTACGGAGAGCGTGGTCACATAGTCATCCGGAACAGCTGGTGCTCTCATGCATGCTTCAGTGTTGCTTGCATGGAAGCGAGCATAGAAGTGGTTTATCTCGTCTGGTAGGCTTGTGTCACTGGGCAGGTCGTGGCTGTGCTTCCCTTTGTATTCTGTAATAGTTTAAAAAGCCCTGCCACATCCGACGAGCGTCAGAGCCTCATAGTTATTGTACAGAGCCAAAACAACAACAAAATTGTCAACGTCCCAATACTTTTGGAGCTCACTGTACATGCATACTGTAGTCTACACGCACACAAACGCATGTATCAGCGATTATTTTAGAAATAATATTCAAACAAGGCCTGTGACTAGGCTAACCTCTGACTAACCCCTGCTGGGACAGGTTGGCTGATGAAGATGACCATTGCCAACCCTAAGGAGCTGGATGCTCTGATGGATGAGAAGGCTTATGAGAGATACATCAGATCCATAGAAGACTAGCACCGCTTAGCCGCAACCCTTAGCACCCCCACCCCCTCGCCTGCCTATCAATCGCTACTAGAGAGAAAGTGCACCAGTTGTGCCGGGAGTCAGATGTGACACTACACCGTGAAACCACCAGAAACGCCAGAGGAGCAGCCGAGCGCATCGATATTGATTTACCAGTGTTATTGTGGTCTGAATGTTAGGAGCCTTTAGTGTACTGGTAATGAATGTGACCTAATGGGGATGCTGGGGGCAAATGTCTTACACACGTAGCATGACTGATATGGCTGATGTGGAGTGATACTGTACGAGTCCTGATGCAGTCTCTGGATGAATCTCAAGTCTTACCCTTGAGTCCTTGTGTCCTCTCTCCGCCTCCTTAAAACATTAGAGGGTTTTGTTCTGATGTTTTGAGGAGTTGAGGACACAAATAATTGAGGAAAAGGCTTAAGATTCATCCTCAATCTTCCACTCAAAGCCTGCCCCAAGCACAGGGGATGAGGAACTTATGCTGCATTCATAATTAAGTGGGAAGGTGTTAATTATACCAGTTGTGAAATAATGAATACCAGTTGGATGTATTCACATGCTTTTAACTCGTTGAGAAGTGCTGGTTGGCTAATGGCCAACAAGCTGTGTCAAACAAACTAAAAGACAAGCTATCATGCTTGTAAACAAATGAGGTGTTCAAAAACATATTAATAGATTTGCTTTTTATAAATTAATGTTTTGTTACATTTAATTGCCGAAAATGCTGTTTGAGGTCATTTCCTTAGTGGGTGACTCCAGAGGTCAGCAGAAGTCGGAGCTCAGGGATGATAGACGAGTTTCCCACTAGTAATTACGAGTTGTAGGGGGGTTCAAGTGGATTTTTCCCAGTCGTACGTGGTAAATACCACCTTCCCACTTGGTTATGAACGTAGCATCAAGACTGAACACTACTGGGAAAAATTGTCCTCAGAATTTCACTCTATCAAATACAGCTGTCAGGATCAGTCCATCTGGAGGGGAAGGGACTAACAATAAAGCACTTTGGATCTGGAGCAGGCTGGTTTCTACTATATGTTGTGCCTCTGTATGCACATCATGTACTGGCACTATGGAGATGAGACATAGAAATAAAACTCTTGACTTGCACTTCCTTGTGTGTGTTTACTCTGTCCTGTCCACTTCATCCCCCCTGAGTACTTTCACTGAGATGTCTTTGTAGTCTGATACTAGTTTGGAAAGACAGCACTTATATTTTATACAATATCTTCGAGGAAAATCTAAATTTTTCATTAATATTTATTATATTTGCATGAGTTCCTTGGTACAAATATTGCACTTTTTAACACAATGACACCTAGGAGCAGTGCTTGCGGTTGATTCTGCCTGAATGATCTTATTATAAATGGCTTTGGTAAAGGACTGAAATGTAAACCAATTAATGTAAACAGCAGTTTGTCCTTGTTACACAGACTAACCCTTAACCTCTATCCCATTATGTGGTACCCAGTTTTGTAACAGTTCTACCAGTGTAGTCTTTCGCTGACCTTTAACCCCTGCCCTCTTGGTCATCTGTGAGATGTAGCCACTCCCCAGGCACAGAGGAGAACCTGGCCTTGGCAGCAGAGACCTCCTAACCCTTCCCCGGGCCACATGGGGGCGTGGCAGTCTATCCTCCTCCGCTCCCTCGTTCATCACGCTGGCCATGAAGTCTGTCTGGTTCAGGAAGGCGATGGTCTCATCCCACCTGCGGCTCACATAACTCTTCAGAACAGTGTTGTAGGGGTTAGAGGCAGCGTCCGCGTCTGGATCGTCTAATTGGTGTTGAACTCCATGCGGGTGATGACAGGCAGGAGGAACAGCCTATCTGTGTTGACCAGACCTCCCTGACAGAGAGAAAGAGAGAGAAGTTATGTCACTCACTTAATTTAGCAAAATTCACAGTGTGACATTTGTACATAAAATACACCACTAGAAAATGGCTCAAGGCATTAAAAAAGAAATGAAACAGGAAAAACGGTACTGAGGACCACTCATGAGACACGATACAGTAGAAGCATTGCGTTGACGTACACCCAGGGCCTCCGAGACCAGGCGGGAGGGGCAGGGGGACCAGGTCCACGTACTCCCCAAAACGCCTCCTCATCAACGCAACGTCCTGCAGAGACTGGCTTCTCCTTTCCTCTCCTCCAGATCTGTCACCACACGCTCTGGGTAAGACTGGCATAGGACTACACCTAGAGGGAGAGGCTGAGCTTTAGCTAAAGTTTAGAGTAATAAGGGAAGTGTAACACTCACAATTCTATACAGAGAAACACATGAGAGTTGGGTTAACTTAGGGGCAAGGCTATAGTATGGTAGGGTTATGGTAACTACAGTAAGGGTAGGTTAAGGCTATGGTAAGGTTATTACAATGAGGTTAGGGTAAATCGGGCAAGATACGGGTAACTATGGTAACGGTATAGGTTAGGATAAGGCTGGTGCTGTTGTCTCTCACCGGCATAGTGCAGCATGGAAGTTGGGCACTTCCAGGGTTTGTGTAAGAGGTCATCAGGCAGCTCAGGGCACCACGTCCTGACGTAATTTCCGTTAGGGTCACAGGTCATGGTCGCGTCAACAGGATGCATGACAAAGTTCCAGTGGTCTAGACCACACATGCCTCCATTCTGCCACATCATGGCATCGATGGCCCCGTCAGCATCCACCAGGGTATCCTACACACACAGTAAAATGTGAATGAATTAAACAGACAAAGCTCTGCAGCTCTATACTCTGGTGTGTGTGTGTGTGTGTTTCACCTGGAACCAGCGGGATCCTTCCTGCCATGATAGATGGAGGTAAGCTATGAGGAAAGAAGCCACTACGTGTCTCGTATAGTTGTTCATCCATCCAGTCAGCCACAGCTGTCTACTAGAGCAGTGTTTCCCAACTCCAGTCGTCGAGGACCCCCAACAGCACATATTTTAGTTGTTGCCCCAAACAGACCTGATTCAACAATTTGAATGTGCTTGTCCGAGGCTACAACAAAAATGTGTGCTGTTGGGGGTACTACAGGACTGGAGTTAGGAAACACTGTACTAGAGGATAACTTGTCCTGCCTCTGCCGTGCCTTGAGATGACCCCGCTCACTGCTCCACCGAAGGACCTGATTGGACAGAAACCAGGAAGCGAGTGAGTGTTCTGCTTTCATTGGATACAAACCAGGAAGAGGATCAGTGTTAACCCTGCCCTTACCTTGTATGGAGGTCTCAATGGTTCCCAAGGCAGGTCTGGGAACAGTGTTAGCTGCCAGTAGGCCAGGTCTCTCCAGGCCAGTTTTTGTATGAATTTGGGGGGTTGGCAGCATGCCCCTTTTGCGTCCCACAGCAACCAGCGAGCACTCAGCCGGCCAAAGTGCAGGTAAGGAGACAGACAGCTGGTGTTGGGGGCATCTGCTTGCCCTGACTCCTTCTCATACATGTACACACCTGGAATACACACACACAAGTCACAATCTATTCTGTATGGCTGTTTCGTTCCAGGATACACATAGAAATAGGGAGATGTGTTTATCTCACCATCGTTTAGAAAGGCCTCTAGAAGTGACTTTTTTTTATTATTTTTTTATTTAACCTTTATTTAACCAGGTAAGCCAGTTGAGAACAGGTTCTCATTTACAACTGCGACCTGGCCAAGATAAAGCAAAGTAGTGCAATAAAAACAACACAGAGTTACATATGGGGTAAAAAACATAAAGTCAGAAATACAACAGAAAATATATATACAGTGTGTGCAAATGTAGCAAGTTATGGAGGTAAGGCAATAAATAGGCTATAGTGCAGAATAATTACAATAGTATTAACACTGGAATGCTAGATGTGCAAGAGATTATGTGCAAATAGAGATACTGGGGTGCAAAAGAGCAAAATAAATAACAATATAGGGATGAGGTAGTTGGGTGGGCTAATTTCAGATGGGCTGTGTACAGGTGCAGTGATCGGTAAGGTGCTCTGACAACTGATGCTTAAAGTTATTGAGGGAGATAAGAGTCTCCAGCTTCAGAGATTTTTGCAATTCGTTCCAGTCATTGGCAGCAGAGAACTGGAAGGAATGGCGGCCAAAGGAGGTGTTGGCTTTGGGAATGACCAGTGAGATATACCTGCTGGAGCGCAGACTACGGGTGGGTGCTGCTATGGTGACCAATGAGCTAAGATAAGGCGGGGATTTGCCTAGCAGTGATTTATAGATGGCCTGGAGCCAGTGGGTTTGACGACAAACATGTAGTGAGGACCAGCCAACAAGAGCGTACAGGTCACAGTGGTGGGTAGTGTATGGGGCTTTGGTGACAAAACGGATGGCACTGTGATAGACTACATCCAATTTGCTGAGTAGAGTGTTGGAGGCTATTTTGTAAATTACATCGCCGAAGTCAAGGATCGGTAGGATAGTCAGTTTTACGAGGGCATGTTTGGCAGCATGAGTGAAGGAGGCTTTATTGCGAAATAGGAAGCCGATTCTAGATTTAACTTTGGATTGGAGATTCTTTATGTGAGTCTGGAAGTTGAGTTTACAGTCTAACCAGACACCTAGGTATTTGTAGTTGTCCACATACTCTAGGTCAGACCCGTCGAGAGTGGTGATTCTAGTCGGGTGGGCGGGTGCCAGCAGCGTTCGATTGAAAAGCATGCATTTAGTTTTACTAGTGTTTAAGAGCAGTTGGAGGCTACTGAAGGACTGGGCCCCCTCCTCACTGAAGTCCCAGGAACTCCTGATGTTAGCCGCCCAGTCAACCTGGAACAGACACACAAACACACACATAAACATATACCCCAACAACAATATCCCAGACCAATCTGTCTGTACGTTGAGGGGTTACTGACCGTGGTTCCATCCTTCCTTTGGGGCATGAGTGCCAGTCCCCACCCTTCAGAGGGCAGCCCCCGGGCCACACGGAGGGGGAGGAGAGCAATATTGGGGGGTCCAAGAGAACCCCTAACCCCGGAGCAGGGTTCTGCTGACAGCAACTCATGAAGTGGGATACAGAACCAATACCTAGTGGAGGTAGAGTGCATGTAAGAGAGAGTTACTGCTGTGTCATATTACACATTAATAGTAGTAGTGATAGTAAAAGTATTACCATACCTCTGAGTCCCACCCCCTCAGTAGTAACAGTGTACAGTGAGGGGAAAAAAGTATTTGATACCCTGCTTATTTTGTACGTTTGCCCACTGACAAAGAAATGATCAGTCTATAATTTTAATGGTAGGTTTATTTGAACAGTGAGAGACAGAATAACAACAACAAAATCCAGAAAAACGCATGTCAAAATTTTTATAAATTGATTTGCATTTTAATGAGGGAAAAAAGTATTTGACCCCCTCTCAATCAGAAAGATTTCTGGCTCCCAGGTGTCTTTTATACAGGTAACGAGCTGAGATTAGGAGCACACTCAGTGCTCCTAATCTCAGCTTGTTACCTGTATAAAAGACACCTGTCCACAGAAGCAATCAATCAGATTCCAAACTCTCCACCATGGCCAATGAGCTCTCCAAGGATGTCAGGGACAAGATTGTAGACCTACACAAGGCTGGAATGGGCTACACGACCATCGCCAAGCAGCTTGGTGAGAAGGTGACAACAGTTGGTGCGATTATTCGCAAATGGAAGAAACACAAAATAACTGTCAATCTCCCTCGGCCTGGGGCTCCATGCAAGATCTCACCACGTGGAGTTGCAATGATCATGAGAACGATGAGGAATCAGCCCAGAACTACACAGGAGGATCTTGTCAATGATCTCAAGGCAGCTGGGACCATAGTCACCAAGAAAACAATTGGTAACACACTACGCCGTGAAGGACTGAAATCCTGCAGCGCCCGCAAGGTCCCCCTGCTCAAGAAAGCACATATACATGCCCGTCTGAAGTTTGACAATGAACATCAGAATGATTCAGAGGAGAACTGGGTGAAAGTGTTGTGGTCAGATGAGACCAAAATTGAGTTCTTTGGCATCAACTCAACTCGCCGTGTTTGGAGGAGGAGGAATGCTGCCTATGACCCCAAGAATACCATCCCCACTGTCAAACATGGAGGTGGAAATATTATGCTTTGGGGGTGTTTTTCTGCTAAGGAGACAGGACAACTTCACCGCATCAAAGGGACAATGGACGGGGCCATGTACCGTCAAATCTTGGGTGAGAACCTCCTTCCCTCAGCCAGGGCATTGACAATGGGTCGTGGATGGGTATTCCAGCATGACAATGACCCAAAACACACGGCCAAGGCAACAAAGGAGTGGCTCAAGAAGAAGCACATTAAGGTCCTGGAGTGGCCTAGCCAGTCTCCAGACCTTAATCCCATAGAAAATCTGTGGAGGGAGCTGAAGGTTTGAGTTGCCAAACGTCAGCCTCGAAACCTTAATGACTTGGAGAAGATATGCAAAGAGGAGTGGAGGGGCAACGAGGCACACCCACCACCTGCTGACCACACCCCTTCCACTGTTGACGCCGGTTCTTTAGCGCTTTGGCTTCTCCAATTGGTCCACGTCGCACTCCACTGTGACTTCATCTTTGGCTTGGTTGAGATTGGATGTCGAAGTGGCAATAGAGGTACACACATCCTGAATGGGGTTAGACCCTTTTATGTCTGTCTCTGTATGGTTCTTGGTTGGGTGTCTGTGTCTGAGGTGAGCTGCCATGTCCAGAGGATCCTCTGGGTGATGTGGAGTCTTGGTGCTGAGCCTGAGTCTGTCTCCTCCCTCCTGCTGCTGCTAGCTGGGCGTAGCTCACACCCTGGAGCAGAGGAGCTGGCTGAGGCTGGCTGGAGATACCATTATGTGATAATGACTGACTCTGAACAGAGCTATTCTGGGGTCTGCAGGTTGCCATAGCCTGGGTGTCTGTAGGACCCTGGGGTTTAGGGTCTGGGAAGAGGGGCTTGGTATTGGTCTGATGTTGCCCTTTGACCTCTAGTAGGGACAGAGCCAGACCCACCGCCAGCTCATCATCCTCATCCTGTAACAGGCAGACAATTATGCTCATATATACAGCTTCACAATGTTAGAGGTTCAAAACAGTCTCTGTCTCTGCTCTACAAATACAATACATTACAACAAACAAAACACAACTATCAAACTAACAAATCTAATTGTGTTGAGAGTATCTATGATACCTTTCTGGATTATCAAAATACACACACACACACAGTCCTACCTTGGAGAAGTACTCCAGATAGATGGAGCTGAGGGTGGTGTGCAGGCTGTTGTTGTGAGCTGTGGCTAGAGGCTGGATGAGTTTCAGGTCAGGAACTGTGTCCGGGTATCGTTGTGTCCCAGTACGGACAGAAGAAGCCTTCGGCGTCCTCTCTCCCCACCAGCAGTGGTGGAAAAAGTACCCAATTTTCATACTTGAGTAAAAGTAAAGATACCTTAATAGAAAGTAAGTAAAAGTGAAAGTCACCCAGTAAAATACTACTTGAGTAAAAGTCTAAGATTATTTGCTTTTAAATATACTTAAGTATCAAAAGTAAATATAATTGCTAAAATATACTTAAGTATCAACTGTAAAATTAAAAGCATAAATCATTTCAAATTCCTTATACTAAGCAAACCAGATGCCACCATTTTCGTGTTTTATTAATGTACGGATAGGCAGGGGCACACTCCAGCACATCATTTACAAACCAATAATTTGTGTTTAGTGAGTCCGCCAGATTAGAGGCAGTAGGGATGACCAGGGATGTTATCTTGATAAGTGTGTGAATTGGACCATTTTCCTGTCCTGATAAGCATTCAAAATGTAATGAGTACTTTTGGGTGTCAGGGAATATGTATGGAGTAAGAAGTACATTATTTTATTTAGGAATGTAGTGAAGTAAAAGTAAAAGTTGTCCAAAATATAAATAGTAAAGTAAAGTACAGATAACCCAAAAAACGACTTAAGTAGTCCTTATTTTGACTTTGTGGCTATGCTATCTAGTGGAACATTAACGATTTATTAAACAGCTGATCACTAGTTAAACAAACACAGTCCAACTCTTGTTTTGTAATCTGATGTGATGCAATGCAACATTCTGACCAGTAGAGGGCACACAAGTCTAAAATATGAAAGCCATTAGTCATTTCCTACGCTCATGGTGCTCCGGAGTACCCCTCAGCTCCCCTCTCCACACTAAAGACAACTCAAATCGTCATGATTATCATCATCATCATCCAGTGTAGCCATCCTATAACCTCTCCCACCAACTTTCATAACTTTAATTTATTCTCTTGATCCTCATACTATACAGAAGGGATGCGAGAGAGGGAGAGAGAGATCAATAGTGTTTAGACAGGGTATGTAGTCTCTAAGTGTGTGATCAATAGAGAACAGGGGGAGATTAGCTGGCTTCTCTCTCAGTTTCTCACTAACAGACAGATCAGTGAATGGACCAATCTGCCCTCAGGCTAAACACATTGACCTGCTGTTTCCCTCTGCTGTCTTGTGCTATCAATAAAGATCTGTTTTGAATGCATACCTAAGAGATCAAAGAGAGAGAGAGAGAGAGGTGAAAGGAGAAGAGAGGAGCGCAGGAGAGAGAGGGGAGAGAGATAAAGAGTAAATGAGCAGACAATAGTGTTGCTCTGTACCTCCAAGTCTTTGTCCTCGGCTCTGTCTCCTTAACACACAGGTACACACATACACACGTGCACGCCCCTATAAAACCCATCATAACATCTCCAGGAGAATTAATGGAAAGACAGATTAAAAACTAAGTGAGGAGAAACGGGCCACTGGAATAGCTATTTGCAACTCATAAATCATTCTGACACACAGGCACGCACGCGCTTGCACACGCACACACACACACACACACACACACACACACACACACACACACACACACACACAGTAATTAACCACTGGCTATGTACTCTCTCTTGGTGTAAATCAGACATGCAGACACAGTTATTATATTAGGGAGATCTGCCATGTAGAAACATGAGGGGGAGGGGAGGGGACCAAACACACAGAGATACACACGATTGCATCCTCCTCCCACAGCAGGAGGAATATTTTTTATTTCTTCACCATAACCATGGTTACGGTTCATAAATACATAACCTTAACCATACATCCCAATTCGGCACTTGGTCCATGATAGCAAAGACTTTCCCATTCACCTATTCTCTCTCTTGTTCTCTCTCACCTTTTCTCCTCTCTCTTTACTTCTCCCTCTCTCTATCGCTCCGTCTCTCCTCTGTTTTCCCACAGTGGTCGATAGCTCTTTAGAAGCATTGAGTGAATCAGCTGGTGGAGCGCAGGAGGACAGAGAGAGGCTGAGGGGTTAATGGAGGTGAGGAGAAACATAGAGAACACCACTTCATTGGCAGGTATCAGAGCTGAAGTCTGGCTATAAAACAGAGAGAACACTTATCTTCATTGTCAGGTATCAGAGCTGAAGTCTGGCTATAAAACAGAGAGAACACTTATCTTCATTGCCAGGTATCAGAGCTGAAGTCTGGCTATAAAACAGAGAGAACACTTATCTTCATTGCCAGGTATCAGAGAAGAAGTCTAGCTGTGATGTGTGCTCGACGGGACCACCTAGCCCTATAGCAACCGCCATAGCAACACACTCTGCCATCTACGTGAACAGCATAATAAGATTACAGGAATACACACACACCGTTAGAAGCAGAAACATTAACATACACACACAGGAACACACACACAGTGGAGGTTGGGTATATAATTCAGTGTTCATATTCCAGAGCCTGATCAAACACTCAGCTGTTGGTTTTGTGGATCACTGTAGGGATGTTTAGAGAGCAGAAATAGAGAGAGGAAGAGAGGAGGGAGGAAATGAAAATAGAGGAGAGGAGAACAGAGGTTGGATATGAGAGACCATCCACTTCTGGATGCTTTGAGAGAAGGGTGGAGGGGACCTGAAGAAAAAGAGGATAGTAGAGAAATAGAGAATGAAGGAAGATAGTCATAGCTGCAGGAAGATTTTTAGGGGGGCTGAAGAGTATTTTGTCCGCTCAAACAGGAGTAATAAAGCCCTAGTTCACACAAGACTCATCTTTTTTTTTCATTAGTATTATTATTTTTGATTTATTCTCAGGGGGAGCTGCAGCACCCTCAGCACCCCTACTTCCCGTGGCTATGGAGATAGTATAGAGGCTTGAGAAAAGGAGAATGGGAAAGGAGGTGTGTGTGATAAAATGGAGGGTAGAGAAAATAAGATAGAGTAGAAGAGAGAGGATGGAGGATGAAGGAAATGAGAGAGAGAATGGAGGTGTGTAATAATGTAGGATAGAACAGAAGATAGGAGGAATCCTCCCCCTCCAGCCTTGCATAAATTACATACTTTATTTGCATATTCACTACATGACTACATACATGACATTCATTAGCATAATAGCCATCTATTATAGTATGTTTTGTTTGACGATAAAGGAGAGTTTAAAGGAAAAACAATAGGAGGAAGGGAACAATAGGAGGAAGAATAGGAAGGAGAGAAGTGAACACCATTTAAAAACGAGCAAAATGACCTCTCATTAATCTTACAGTGGTCTTATCTAGTAATGGCCAGTGTGTGTGTGTGTGTGTGTGCGTGTGTGTTTGTGTGTGTTTGTGTGTGTGGGGGATCTGGGATTCCTTTCCTGGATTCCTGGTGCATGTGTTTATTGTGTGCTGTGTGTTATATATACCCCAGAGGGAGGGGGTAATCAAACTACCTTCAGGGCTTCACCTGAAAACACACCGGGAGCTGGGGAGAGAGAGACATAGAGACAGACAGAGACAGGGACAGACAGAGACATAAAAACAGAGAAACAAAGGCAGATAGAGAGACAGACACAGACAGACATAGAGATATATAGCAGGAGAGACAGAGAAAGAGGCAGGGAGATATAGAGGGAGGGAGAGAGACGGGGAAAGAGGGCGGTGGATAGAGGAGCTGCGAATGAGGTTGGCACGGTGCCATCCACTCAGGGCTGGTTCCCACACACTGGCATGGGGAGGGTGGTGGAGAGAGAGAGGGGCCAGGAAAAGGAACAGAGAGAGTCTTTCACATTGCTACACCAGTACCCACAGACAGACAAGATACACCGATTCTAGGTCAGCATTGCAATTTTTTTTCTTTTCGTAATTGACATACTGGGGTAAATGAAGGTTAAAAAAATATAAAGAGTAGATGCAGAGGATGGAGGAAGACAGAAGGAAGAGCCCTTGAGACCCCTGGAGGGTAGCCGAGACAGGACAACTAGATCCAGGAGGATGAGGAGAGGAAGTAGAGAATTTAGGGTGAGGATGGAGGGATGGAAATGAGGACGATGAAGAACATGGACTCTGCTGGGCGATTTGAGAGGCACATCAATGGCAGCTGGCGTTCAGAGGACAGGCACCATACCACTCCCTCCATCCTCCTCTCTTCTTCTGCTACCATTGCTCTCTCCTCCCTGTGCCAGCTAGTGGACGCCATTCCAGCCAGCTGCCGTGGCACGCTTGAAAACAACAGCGCTAGCAGCAGAGAAATGTCTTGATCGGAGAGAGGAGATTCACTAGAGAGGATTCATCGCTAATCAATGTTTGTTGGATTGTTTGGACAAATCCGGCGAGGAGTGCCAGGGCAACGGTTGCCAGTTTACCAGCAATGGCATCTTTCGGGGGGGGGGGGACAGACCAAGAGTTGGCACTACACCAGGGGAGAAAGACAGAGAGTTGGCACTGCACCAAACACGACACAACACAACAGATGCTTACGGCCGCTAACAGGCTGGTTAAATACTTAAGAAAGCAGTCACACATGCTTATGTGACAGACCGGTTCGAACCTGGGGATTGAAACGTCTTAGTCCGCTAAGTCAATGCAACTCTTCAGATGGGATCGAAATGTCAACAACAACCAACAACCAGTGAGTGGCAAAGGCATGGGGGGGCACAATAGCCTCATGAACCCAGGAGTACAGCAAGAAGGAGAGGGATGAGACTGCTACTTCCTCTCTACCAGTACCTCCTTCTCCTCTCTCATTATCTGCACCGCTAAGCAGCAAACACTGAACCCCTGTGTTGGCAATGGCATCTCATACACTCTTAGAATAAAGGGTTCCAAAAGGGTTCTTCGGCTGTCCCCATAGGAGAACCCTTTTTGGTTCCAGGTAGAACCCTTTTTGGTTCCAGGTAGAACCCTTTTGGGTTTCATGTACAACCCTCTGTAGAAAGGGTTCTACATGGAACCAAAAGGGTTACACCCGCAACCAAAAGGGTTCTACCTGGAACCAAAAAGGTTCTTCAAAGGGTTCTCCTATGGGGACAGCCAAATAACCCTTTTAGGTTCTAGGTTTCCTTTTAGGTTCTAAGAGTGTATGATGTATCAGACTGAGGGAACATTTACAGCAGAAGAAGAATGAGACAGTCTTACATATGGTGGCCTGTTAAGGATTTCAAGTTCACAGAGAAAACAAGGATGGACGAATCAATGAGAAGATGGATTTTAAACTTTTGGGATTCACCATGTGTGTTCTTTCCCTGCCAGTCAGATTGCTGCAGTCCAAAGGCCAGACCACAGACACAAGCAGAACCAGGCAGTAGGCGCTGCTGTCTGTGTGTCTGGTTATCTCCTCTGTTGATAATGAAAAGTGATGGACTAATTTCAACAGCCAATCATAATTAGTGATTTAATCGCGCTGCAACATTTTCCTCACCCTGCTCCCCACCACCCCATCCCACCTCACACCCCTAAACCGTGCCACATGGTTGGACGTGACTGGATATGCTCATGTCTGGAGACTAATCTCCGATGTGCAGATTCTGCGTGTAGACCGAGAGAATCTGCCAGGACTGAAAGGGATATGTGACAGTGTTAGATCACGCAGCAGTAGTTCGGTTTTTTTGTTTTTCGTCACTGGTTATTTGGATTTATCATGATTGGTCGAAGACAGGCTTAAACAGCTTCGCCTCGGCTGGTTTGTGGGTGTGCCCACGTTGACTGACGGACGGGACGGGCGGGGGGTGGCTTTGGCTGAGAGTTTTCTTTTGAGAGGGTGGAGACTTCATTTTTGCCAGATCTCAATTTCTAACATGTATGAACGCAGAAGTTAATCAAATTGCAGCTGACCGAATTACGCAATATTTTATTTATGGGTGCACAGAGATTATCTGAAGACTAACGAGCAGTGGATCAACCTCTTCCCTCTCTTCATCCCCTCCCTCCTTCCATGCCCTCCCTACCCCTCATTTTACTCCCACCATCTCTCCCTCCCTCCAGACTGCTGTGGGATCTTAATTAATCGCAGCCTTCATTATGCAAATACAGTGCAATAAACGACAGGAGAGGAGGAGCTGGACACAGTCTGTAATGGAGGGAGAGGTGGGGGAGGGAGAGATGGAGAGGGAATGTAAATCTGGTTTTACCTACAGTTTGATCTCACCAATACCATTGAACATGTTCTGATAAAGGATTGTTACATGTTTATGGCAGAACACAAGACAATAGTGTCATCTCTCCATCAAGCACCTGCTCTCCCCAGACTGGTGGTGTATTCTGCTTCAAGCACACAATGAATATATATATATATATATATATATATATATATATATATATATATATATATATATATATATATATATATATAATACTTGAAGATGCTCAGCAGCCAACGCCATCTTAGTTTAATCATCAGACTGGATCATAGGGTTCATGCGAATTTCATTTGCATATCATTAAACGGTGAGACTCATTTGGTGCGGCCAGCAGAAAAGGGATTGGATGAAGAAAAAAATAATCTCGTTATTAAACAGCAATGTTTTATAGTCCCCCAGCCAATCCATTTCATTCGGCCATAATTAAAATGTGTCAGAGACAATCAATCATTCTAACAAGGATATTACCAGCATCTCAATCTGGAAGAACACTTGATACTGAAAAGGAACCTGTGTATGGAGTTTAAAAGTATATTCCCCCATAACACATCCAGTATACTGTGTGGCACAGGAGGTTGGTGGTACCTTAATTGGGGAGAACAGGCTCGTATTAATGACTGGAGCAGAATAGGTGGAATGGCCATTCCATTTGCGCCGTTCCATCCATTATTATGAGCCATTCTCCCCTCAGCAGCCTCCTGTGGTACACTCTAAAAAGAAAAGGTTCCTGGAGTATCCTATAGGGGTTCTTCAAATTGAAACTCTGGGGGAACCCCTATAAGTTCTTTGAAGAGCACCTTTCAATGGATCCTCTAATAACCTTTTGGGGTAGATGTTTTAACTACCCCCCCCCTCCCCGATTATTATGATTAATAATAATAATAATAATAATAATAATAATAATAATATGCATAACAATAACAACAATAACACAATATTTTAGTTGTCAGTGTTTATTATGATTTTAGTGGCAAAGCAAAATAAAAAAAATCTAAATATGAGGGAAACTCCCAACAGAGCCCCAAGTCCAATGGGTATATCCTCTGGCGTGTTGATGTTAATGTGTTGATTTTCTCCGTATCCATAGCTAGAATGATTTTACAGTACATGGTGATCGAACAGGTTTCCTGTTATATTCATCAGAGGTGTAGGGAGGGTGAAGTCTGTGTATCCAAAAAACAGTAATTATACAGATGATTAACAAAACATGCATACAACAGTATTCATACCTTGGTTTGATAATGGTTTTCATTGTCCATAATGTGGAGGCCTATGGAATATTCATTGAAGAGGTAAGGGAGGAGGATGGTAAATGTGATCTGCATAACATACCAATACCAATTGACATACCTTGGTATGCCTCCTCGTCTGTATACCTGCAGACACAGACACAAAAGTCAGCAGTTCAGTCATCTGCACCCAATACAGCTAGCCTTCAACATATTCTTATAGCATACATATTCTTACCTCTTTATTGATTGATATCCATTGAATTGTATCAATTTTCTGTTTTAGAAAGATTTGCACAAATATGGAAAGATAGATGGCATCATCATGAAACAATATCAATTTAGATCATACAAGGGACAAACCTTACCTTCAATTGAGGAGATCTTAAAATTGTTCAGTGCCTGCACCTGCTGTCCTTTCAAATCCAAATGTTTTAGTTGGGCAGTTACAGTGGCTTGTGAAAGTATTCACCCCCTTGGCATTTCCCCCCCCCCCCCCCCCCCCCCAAAGTCAATACTTTGTAGAGACACCTTTTGCAGCAATTACAGCTGCAAGTCTCTTGGGGTATGTCTCTATAAGCTTGGCATATCTAGCCACTGGGATCTTTGCCCATTCTTCAAGGCAAAACTGTTCCAGCTCCTTCAAGTTGGATGGGTTCCGCTGGTGTACAGCAATCTTTAAGTCATACCACAGACTCTCAATTGTATTGAGGTCTGGGCTTTGACTAGGCCATTCCAAGACATTTAAATGTTTCCCCTTAAACCACTCAAGTGTTGCTTTAGCAGTATGCTTAGGGTCATTGTCCTGCTGGAAGGTGAACCTCCATCCCAGTCTGAAATCTCTGGAAGACTGAAACAGGTTTCCCTCAAGAATTTCCCTGTATTTAGCGTCATCATTGCTTCAATTCTGACCAGTTTCCCAGTCCCTGCCAATTAAAAACATCCCCACAGCATGATGGGGATGGTGTTCTCGGGGTGATGAGAGGTGTTGGGTTTGCGCCAGACATAGCGTTTTCCTTAATGGCCAAAAAGCTCAATTTTAGTCTCATCTGACCAGAGTACCTTCTTCCATATGTTTGGGGAGTCTCCCACATGCCTTTTGGCAAACACCAAACGTGTTTGCTTATTTTTTTCTTTAAGCAATGGCTTTTTTCTGGCCACTCTTCCGTAAAGCCCAGCTCTGTGCAGTGTATGGCTTATAGTGTCCTATGGACAGATACTCCAATCTCCGCTGTGGAGCTTTGCAGCTCCTTCAGGGTTATCTTTGGTCTCTTTGTTGCCTCTCTGATTAATGCCCTCCTTGCCTGGTCCGTGAGTTTTGGTGGGCGGCCCTCTCTTGGCAGGTTTGTTGTGGTGTCATATTCTTTCAGTTTTTTAATAATGGATTTAATGGTGCTCCGTGGGATGTTCAAAGTTTAGGATCTTTTTTTATAACCCAACCCTGATCTGTACTTCTCTATAACTTTGTCCCTGACCTGTTTGGAGAGCTCCTTGGTCTTCATGGTGCAGCTTGCTTGGTGGTGCCCATTGCTTAGTGGTGTTGCAGACTCTGGGGCCTTTCAGAACAGGTGTATATATACTGAGATCATGTGACAGATCATGTGACACTTAGATTGCACACAGGTGGACTTTATTTAACTAATTATGTGACTTCTGAAGGTAATTGGTTCCACCAGATCTTATTTAGGGGCTTCATAGCAAAGGGGGTGAATACATATGCACGCACCATTTTTCTGTTATTTATTTTTTTGAATTTTTTGAAACAAGTAATTTTTTTCATTTCACTTCACCAATTTGGACTATTTTGTGTATGTCCATTACATGAAATCCAAATAAAAACAATTTAAATTACAGGTTGTAATGCAACAAAATAGGAAAAACGCCAAGGGGGATGAATACTTTTGCAAGGCACTGTAGGTTCCTGCAAGAACCCCCACCAACTAAGGAGGTTCCTCGATGAACCACACCTCCTATGGAGTTCTTGGAAGAACATTTTGGGGGCAATTTTCAGTGCTAAGAACCTTAAGGTTTGAGCATATTAGAAGAACCCTTGTTGAACCCCTAATTTTTTGAGTGTATGTGGTTTACATTAGCATTGCAATTCCAGTTTCCCTTCTCTGAACTCTGTGTTACTGTGGAAAGAAGTGAAACACACATAAACAGTCAGATTGTCATATCTCAATGATGCCACAATGACCTTAGCACTGTGTGTGTGTGTGTGTGTGTGTGTGCGCGTGTTTGTGTGCGTGAGTGTGTGCGTGTATGTTTATGCGTAAAACACTATTTACCATAAGCGATGTAATTAGACTGCTGATCTTTTTGCATGCAGATCAGTTTGACAGCATGACAATTGCTCAAACCTGACATACACACCCCCATGACCCACCCCCTATGATGGGGAGCATGTGGTGTTGTCTGTGTGCAGAATGTATAAGGATTAGCATAATGCGGGGTGAGTGTGTGTAACAGCCACAGTGACGCGTGCTGAACTCACTGTCCTGCTGTTGAGCATTCAAATCTCATAATGGATGTAAAGTAGCTAGCTACCCAGGAGAGGGGTATGTGTGTTGGGGGGGTGGGGCATAAACATGAAAAAAAGGCATAGATAGATCAAATGTAGACATAAGAAAAAAGTATAAAATAACAAAATGACATATTTGTTTGAACTATTTGAGTGAACTACCCCATTTAAGGTGCTTCTAAAAAGCAGACAATTCTGGCACTCTTACATTATAGAACCTTCAGATACTGTGGAGAATGTGTTCCAGAACATTCGCATTGTAAATAGACTGTTACCAGGCTATCTCTCCCATATGATTGATTAGAACCGCCTGGCGACCATTATAAAATCATTAAGAAGATGGATAGAGAGCACATCTTCTAATAAAAACCACTCTATACCTGATGAAGCGCTGAACAAACTCTCCCTCAATGACATTCACTGATTACTGCCCTACAGTGTGTGTGTGTACTATTAATACTGTACACCATTAGTGATATGGCTATTGCAGTATAGTATTCCACCAGTCAGTTTACCATCAGGACTGTGTCTGTACTGGGATTTCTAGTGGTGAATAAAAACGTGATACATTGATAATGTGAAAAACACACACACACACACTGAGATAAATCATGGAAAAGCATCTGCTAGGGCAGGGGTTGAGGCTGGGGTGGGGGTGTTATCAGTGAAAACAGAGTCCTGTCTCTTTAACTGGCTGAGCCGAGGGACTCATGAATAAACATGAACTGGCCTTTCTCCTCTGCTCACACAGAACCAATCTAAATCTAAATGAGCCTACATACACACCAACACCAATGACATTATAACCCTTCTGGTCTCTCCCCCCCCCCCCCCCCCCCAGTATCATTGATGCTCCAGTGTATGACATTACACCCCACTATCCCTCCTTAAAGTAACCTCCTCCCTGTACCCTTATCCCCCAACAGCATCAAAAATGCGTACACGAGTAAGCAATAACATTATATCCCCTACACACACATACACCCTCCCCTCCCTTCAACCCCCCTTCCCAGCCCCACTTCCAGCATCATCAACAGCAGCAGCAGTTTAATTCATGCGAGGTCATTAATATTCATCATATCATTTTGTCACAAAGGAAAGTAATCTGGCTGGATGTCACTGACGTAATTAATGAACTGACCTCTGGGTCCAGGGATCTACCCACAACACACACACACGAGACATGGGGCAAATGTGTCCACCAAACCAGACTTTATTTACCTCAGTGGCTATGGAAGGAGAAGGGGGAGAAAACACACATCCATACGAGAACTGGGGAGAAGGAACAAACTTAACCACTGGAGCAAGAGACTGGACAGGTGCACAACACAGGTATCTTTTGGTTATCACTACGGCAACAGCTTCCAGGAACAACACAATTATTACATCTTACAGTTATTCAGAAAATAAGGAAAAGGAATAAAAAAAACAATATGTACATAACTGCCAAGTGGTACAGTATTTGGAATTTCAGTACAGAAGAAAGATCATTGGTATTGTGGTAAACATTGGTCAGATATAGAGCTAAAGGTAAAACAGAGTTAGTCAGCATCCTTTGGAAGGTTAGCCTGGGTGACAGACTGTTTCTGTGTTCAGTATCACTGCATGGCTACATAGCTACATGGCTAAAATCTGTGTGGCTACATGACTACATGGCTACCCAGGTACATGGGATACGTGTCTATGTCCCTACATGGCTACATTGTTGCCTGGCCTATAGCAGAGACAAACATGGCTACATAGCTGCGTGGCTAAGTGGCTACATGGCTACATTGTTGGCTTAAAGCGGAGACAAACATGGCTAAACAAGCCAGCGACACAAGAGCAGAAACATACTGGTACACAGACCTGTGTAGGGTTTGGGGCTAGATACAATCCAACCTGCCATAGCATAGTTATGCAGGATCTTAAGTATAGAAGTATCTTATCTTTGTAGTATCATTGTAACTTCTTTGTATCTTTGTTTAGAAACCACTGTCCACATAGTCATACATTACTGAGTAAATACTGGAGCCCCAAGTATCTCTATCTCTTTGTTAACATCAGAATATAAGGTCATGTTATAAACAGCATCATGGGTGTTATAACAGTTTGTTGTTATTAAAGTATTACAAAAATACGTTAGCAGCCAACTGGACGTTCTCAAAGACTGAGATGGAAGAATCTATCTGGTTATAAAGACATTGACA
>NW_028159666.1:0-31478 GCF_964263955.1 Coregonus lavaretus | reverse complement strand
CACAAACATACCATAACACGGAACAAGATCCCACAACTAACTAGTGCCAAATGGCTGCCTAAGTATGGTCCCCAATCAGAGACAACGAGCAACAGCTGCCTCTGATTGGGAACCACACAGGCCAACATAGATCTATACATACTAGATCCAACATAGAAAAATCAACCTAACAAAACACAACACAGAAAATACACACCCTGACTCAACAAATACGAGTCCCTTGAGTCAGGGCGTGACACTCTCTCTCTGCTCACCTTCATCCTGTCTCTCTCTCTCGCTCTCTCTCTCTCTCTCTCTCTCTCTCTCTCTCTCTGCTTACCTTCATCCTCTCTCTCTCTGCTTATCTTCATCCTCTCGCTCTCTCTGCCTACCTTCATCCTCTCTCTCTCTGCTCGCCTTCATCCTTTCTCTCTCTCAGCTCACCTTCTTCCTCTCTCTCTCTCTGTCTCTCTCTCTCTCTCTCTCTCTCTCTCTCTCTCTGCTCACTTTCATCCTCTCTCTCTCTGCTCACCTTCATTCTCTCTCTCTCTCTGCACATCTTCATCCTCTCTCTCTCTCTCTCTCTCTCTCTCTCTCTCGCTCTCTCTCTATCTCTCTCTGCTTACCTTCATCCTCTCTCTCTCGGCTCGCCTTCATCCCTCTCTCTCTCTGCTCACCTTCTTCCTATCTCTCTCTCTCTCTATCTATCTCTCTCTCTGCTTACCTTCATCCTCTCTCTCTGCTCATCTTCATCCTCTCTCTCTCTCTCTCTCTCTCTCTCTCTCTCTCTCTCTCTCTCTCTCTCTCTCTCTGCTCACCTTCATCCTCTCTCTTTCTGCTCACCTTCATCCCTCTCTCTCTGCTCACCTTCATCCTCTCTCTCTATCTCTCTCTCTGCTTACCTTCATCCTCTCTCTCTGCTCAGCTTCATCCTCGCTCTCTCTCTCTGCCCATCTTCATCCTCTCTCTCTGCTCAACTTCATCCTCTCTCTCTCTGCTCACCTTCATTCTCTCTTTCTCTCTCTGTGTTTGATTTTCATCCTCTGTCTCTCTCTCTCTGCTCACCTTCATCCTCTCTCTCCCCCTCTCTCTGCTCACCTTCAGAGAGATGGGGAGAGGAGGGGGAGTGAAGAGGAGAAAGAGAGGGGAGAGGAGGGGGAGTGAGGGCATGAGGACGGGGAGTGAGAGAGGGGGAGTGAAACAGGGGGAGAGGTGGGAGTGAGAGAGTGGGAGAGGAGAGGGAGTGAGAGAGGAGGAGAGGAGGGGGAGTGAGAGAAGGGGGGAGGAGGGGGAGTGAGAGGGAGTGAGAGGAGGGGAGTGAGAGAGGGGAGAGGGAGGGGGAGTGAGAGAGGGGGAGAGGAGGGGGAATGAGAGAAAGGGAGTGAGGGGGAGTGAGAGAGAGGGAGTGAGAGAGAGAGGGAAGAGGAGGGGAGTGAGAGAGGGGAGTGAGAGAGGGGGAGAGGAAGGCAGTGAGAGGTGGGAGTGAGAGCGGGGGAGAGGAGGATGAGTGAGAGAGGGGAGAGGAGGAGGAGTGAGAGAGGGGGAGAGAGAGTGGAGAAAGAGAGAGGGGGAGATAGGGAGAGAGGAGAGAGAAAGATTCCATCAAATGTCATTAGTCTCTTTTTCCTCCATTTCTCTCTTCCCCTTTCTCCATACATTTAATCCCATCTCTGATTTCTCTGCCTCTTCTCTTAGCCAACCTTCATCCTCTCTCTCTCTCTCAGCTCAACTTCATTCTCTCTCTCTCTGCCCACCTTCATCCTCTCTCTCTCTGCTTAACTTCATCCTTTCTCTCTCTCTCTATCTCTCTGCAAACCTTCATCCTGTCTCTCTCTCTATCTGCTCACCTTCATCCTCTCTCTCTGCTAACCTTCATCCTCTCTCTTTTTTACCTTCATCCTCTCTCTCTCTGCTCACCTACATCCTCTCTCTTTCTCTCTGCTCACTTTCATCCTCTCTCTCTGCTCACCTTCATCCTCTCTCTCTCTCTCTCTTTTCACCTTCATTCTCTCTCTCTCTCTCTCTCTCTGCTCACCTTCATCCTCCCTCTCTCTGCTCAACTTCATCCTCTCTCTCTCTGCTCACCTTCATCTCTCTCTCTGCTCACCTTCATCCTCTCTCTCTCTCTCTCTGCACACCTTCATACTCTCTCTCTCTTTGCTCACCTTCATCCTCTCTCTCTCTCTATCTCTCTGCTCACCTTGATCCTCTCTCTCTGCTTACCTTCATTCTCTCTCTCTGCTTACCTTCATCCTCTCTCTTTCTCACTCTCTCCCTCTCTCTGCTCACCTTCATCCATTCACTCACCCATTCACTCACTCAATCACTCACTTACTCCTCACTCACTCACTCACTCACTCTAGCTCTGCTGATGGCTCTGTGAGTTAGTAGTTATGCAGATGTTGTAGAGAGCCTTCAGTCTTTTAGCACCAGTTTGGCAGTGCGGTTATGGACACTTAGCAAGAGGAGGCGACCAAACACATACTTTTAGGACGTGTATGGCAGAGCGCATGGGAACACTTAACTAAGAGAAGAGGGTATTTTACAGCTCCATAATGAGGCCCACTAAAAAACTGCTTGATGATGAAATGCATGAGAGAAAGAAGAGAGAGGATGAATTGTGCTTTTCGGGGATGGAGGAGAAAGAGAGACAGAAAGAGAGAGAGAGAGAGAGAGAGAGAGAGAGAGAGAGAGAGAGAGAGAGAGAGAGAGAGAGAGAGAGAGAGAGAGAGAGAGAGAGAGAGAGAGAGAGAGAGAGAGAGAGAGAGAGAGAGAGAGAGAGAGAGAGAGAGAGAGATGCTGAACTGGACAGCTCTTGTTGGCCTTGTTTTCCATCAATGCTCATTAAGAAATGCAAGCGGCCATGACTGAAGGCAAACAAGAGTTGTCTTCGGGGTGTGATTTGATGTAGGGGGTTTCTTGGATGTGCCTTTGCCATTCAATCACAACAAACAAGTGCTGATTACAGCGATGTAAGCTTAGCTAGCTTTGCTACGGAAAGAACAGAGTTTTGAAGTTGAGGACTTCCTGACTGACTCGCCCTTCTCAAGATGGTCAGCTGATTCAGTCCAATGTGTAGGCTAAAGCCATGCGCTGACCTTGTGTTTAGCCAAGCTGACAGCAGCTAGCTAGCACAGCTTGGGGATAGCTGCCACTGGCTATCCTACCTAGCTGATCCCACATGAAAAAAAAAATACTATAGTAATACTATGGTATCAATACTATATTATATACTGGGTTGTTCGAGCCCTGAATGCTGATTGGCTGACAGCCATAATATATCAGACCGTATACCATGGTTATGACAAAACATTTATTTACGTGGGTAACCAGTTTATAATCGCAATAAGGCCAATATACCACACCTCCTCGGGACCTATTGCTTAAGTATTCACTGTAGTGTAGTGTAGTGACTAAAGTCCACAAATACAATACAAAAAACACTACAGTGAATTTTTGTAGATTGTAGTATACTGTAGTATTTACATATAGCGTTTTTATTTTCTTTGACAGAAAGTGAAAGGCCTCCTTGAGGAAACCTACTGGTGAATTACTAAAAGAGAAAATGTTCCAGAACTTGTAAGACTGGGGTCTGAACAAAATAGTTCAGAGCTTTTCTATAACCTGTCATTTTAAATACTATAGTTAAAAAAAAAAAAAAGTGTATTTTACGGACATTACTGTAGGATTTACTAAAGTGTTTTCCCCCGGATAATGCTGTAGTATCTACAGTATACTACAACATTCTATAGTAAGTAGTACTACGCATGATCGAGGGATACTACAGTGTGTAGTATAGTATTCTACAGTATACTACAGTTTACTACAGAATTCTATAGTAAGTACTGTAGTATTCTATAACAAACTGTCATATTTTTTCATGTGGGATATGTCTCCGTCAAATCAGTTGAGGCAAGAAAGCAAGAGCCAGTGAAAAGAATGTGTTTCATAAGACACTCATTATACAACGCTACGAAAGTAGCTTGCAACTTAGTTTTCAACATTTCATCACATCACGTTAACATGAAAACAATATCAACTACTGCGAGTTGAATGCCTGCGGTCTTCAGTCAGCTCAGCTCAATGTTCTAACTGGTTTTGTCTCATCTCTTCTTACATCTGCTGTTAGATCTCTCCCAGAATTCATATCCCTACAGGTGAAGGCTACATCTGTCCTACAACACAATATTCTATAACTGGCTAGTTTTGTCTCTCCCAGAATTAATATCCCTACAGGTGTAGGCTACATGTGGACATTGAACAAAACATGACCAGCTTGAGTGTAGATACATTTATCAACAACAAAAATCGATGGGGTGTGTTTGTGTTACAAAGACAAAACGTTTTCTTTTGTAAGTATATTGATGTGCTTATAAAGACGGTGTGCCTGCGCTTTCACCTAACAAATTAAAATAAGTTGTGTGTAAAGTACAACTTCAGCTGTCTAGCTCTCCCGAGTGGCGCAGTGGTCTAAGGCACTGCACCGCAGTGCTAGCTGTGCCACTAGAGATCCTGGTTCGAATCCAGGCTCTGTCGTAGCCGGCCGCGACCCGGAGACCCATGGGGCGGCGGGAATGGCCGGCAGGGATGTAGCTCAGTTGGTATGGCATGGTGTTTGCAACACCAGGGTTGTGGGTTCGATTCCCACGGGGGGCCAGTATGAAAAAAAAAAAAAAAAAAACATGTAACTGTAAGTCGCTCTGGATAAGAGTGTCTGCTAAAATGTAAACAGAACTAGAATGACATGTATTTCTATGGTCTATTTGCCCAAATCTAAGTATTTGTCTGTCTAACACACTGACAGCTCTGGGTGGGGTTCTGGGGCTAAATGTCAACCTTCTTGTACTGGACACCATATAGGAGTCCCCTGATACGTAGAATACATTACCACCCCCCCCCCCCCCCCATCCATCCATAATGATAGTACCATTCGATTCATTATTATCAAAAGATGATAAAAAACGAATAGATGTGTCTTGTGTAATTTTATTGCTGAGGAGTTCCCTGATCCTGGTGCAGAATACACAGGGTTTCTCCCTCCCCATTTTGACTGATACCATTTCAATTCAATAATAATAAAAAAAAGACAATACAAGTGAAAGTTGTGTCTAGTAAAATGCTAATGCAGAGCACCAGGTCTCTCTCCATTCAGAGACATCAAGCCTGTCTGTCAGAGTGCCAGGTCTCTCTCAACCAACAACACACAACTACACCCCCCCCCCCCCCCCATCCATATTGATTATCAAAAGATGATAAAAACGAATAGATGTGTCTTGTATAATTTTATTGCTGAGTACAAGGTCTCTCTCCATTCAGAGACATCAGCATCAAGTCCGTCTGTCAGTGCCAGGTCTCTCTCCATTCAGAGACATCAGTATCAAGCCCGTCTGTCAGTACCAGGTCTCTCTCCATTCAGAGACATCAGCATCAAGCCTGTCTGTCAGTACCAGGTCTCTCTCCATTCAGAGACATCAGTATCAAGCCTGTCTGTCAGTACCAGGTCTCTCTCCATTCAGAGACATCAGTATCAAGCCCGTCTGTCAGTACCAGGTCTCTCTCCATTCAGAGACATCAGTATCAAGCCTGTCTGTCAGTACCAGGTCTCTCTCCATTCAGAGACATCAGTATCAAGCCCGTCTGTCAGTACCAGGTCTCTCTCCATTCAGAGACATCAGTATCAAGCCTGTCTGTCAGTACCAGGTCTCTCTCCATTCAGAGACATCAGTATCAAGCCTGTCTGTCAGAGTGCCAGGTCTCTCTCCATTCAGAGACATCAGCATCAAGTCCGTCTGTTAGTCTGGACTCACATTACTACATTATTACTCACATTATCTTGCTAGTCTCCCAATTTTCTAACAGAAAAAAACAGGGTCAACGATTGTCATCATCCCTCAATTATAAACACAGCTCGAGAAATAACGTCATCTCGTTTGGAAAAGCTAATTCTGTGTTTTACAGATGTAGACTGACTGGCTCCGGATTGGATTAGATTCAGGCCGGTGACACTATGCAACCAATTTTAACATGTTTTGCTATGGCCCTGGGCTGGTTTGAGTTTGTTGCTGCTAGTTAGTAAGCTGAGTCAGCTAGCACCACCATAGCTGCATCCAATATTTATTTGTGCCCTAGACCTGGGTTGCACCTCGGAGGCTAATGTCACTCTTCTAAATTACACTAACTTACAGTGGCATGGAAATACGATGACATTGCTAAAGCAGGCTAATCTTTTTTTTTTGGGGGGGGGGTAGATCAGCTTAATATTGCAGATAATAATAATAATATGCCAATTAGCAGACGCTTTTATCCAAAGCGACTTACAGTCGTGCGTGCATAATTTTTTTTGTATGGGTGGTCCCGGGGATCGAACCCACTACCTTGGCGTTACAAGCGCCGTGCTCTACCAGCTGAGCTACAGAGGACCACACAGATAGATTGTATCTTCTATCAATGTAATTGTCTGCATCACTTCCAATCGCCCATGTTTTTTTGTATATATATATATACTCCCCTTTATTACTTTTCAACCCCACCATCCTTTCCCTACTTGGAGTAAATTAGTGAACAACAATGCCCAGGCCTCTACTTCCGGTCTATACTTACTATCTACACCTTATGGACACAGTCAATTTTACAATCATTCTATTTTATTTGTTTTTGCTCCTGAACTTCTTCTACTCTCAACCTCTCCAATCATTTTCATGATGTCCATCCGGTTTGCTTCTATATGCCATATCTTTCTAACTGTGCTCTTTCCCAAAAGCTCCCATCATACAACCTATATACTTATTATGGACACAGTATGCTTTACATTATTAGTTATCTTGTTGTTATTAGTTGTTGTTATTAGTCCCATCCTTCAGCTCCATTCAACACCTCCCATCTATCTCTTAACACCATCCATATAGGATTTCTATTTGCCATATATATTTCAACTGTACTGTGATGTTTTACAAAAGTTCTGAACCTTTCTATTCTCATTGCTTCTACAGATTGTGAATTAAAAATAAATGTTTTTGCTAAAAGTATTATTATATTATTGATTGATTGACTATGACTTTTCAGATCACCCAGTAGTGCTATCTGCAAGGTTAGCTCCAGGTAAATATTGCAATCCTTTAGCCATTCCTGGACCTGTGTCCAAAAACAAGCTACAAATGGACAGTACCAAAACAAATGATCTAATGATTCTGTCTCTTCACAGCAAAATCTGCAGAGCTGGGAAGATTGTATCCCCCATATGAATAACATTCATATGGGGTGCTGTGCTGTTTGTCTCCGTGCTGCTGTGCTGTTTGTTGCTACTTGGCTACCTGCCAAACTATTCACGTTTTACTTTTAATAAACGTTTAATCAATCTCTGTGTTCAACAAATTTACCAACTTTTTAGTTTTGTCCTCACTCATCTTTTTTCGTTAAACTTTTTCACCCCGGACGTTTATCCCGAGACAGAAGAGTCATTTTCCTGTGCGTTTTAGCTGCCAACTTTACGTTATTTTCCTTTTTTCCATCGCAACTTTTTTCCCTTATTCAACTTTTTCACTCCGGACGCTTTATCTGGACATGGTTCATCAACATCTTCAACATCCGAAGCTAAGTAGTAACATTAACATGATGTCTTCTAATTGCAGTCGCTGTACTCATAATATACAGGAGAACGATCGCCTTACGGCGAGAATAGCTGTGCTACAAGCCCAGCTTCAGACGCAATCGTTAGGCAAGGGTAATCTCAGTGTAGGAAAGGAAGAAACAGCGTCTGTGCCACCAGTAAGTACAGACAGTAACGTTAGTATAAATCCCCCCGCACAGTCCCCGCAGCCGGACAACTTTCTCATGGCTTCTGGAGGGAAATACTGTTGGAATGCTCAACCGGTGTCGCTCATTCAGCCGACAGAAACCTTCAACCGGTTTTCCCCATTATGTAGCGAGTCGGAGTCTGAGTCTGAGTCTTCTCTAGTCTCTACTCCTCCCGTTACGGGGTCTGAGACGCCGAAGGCTCCCACCATTAGCTCTGACAAATTGAAAACCCTAGTCATTGGCGACTCCATTACCCGCAGTATTAGACTTAAAACGAATCACCCAGCGATCATACACTGTTTACCAGGGGGCAGGGCTACCGACGTTAAGGCTAATCTAAAGATGGTGCTGGCTAAAGCTAAAACTGGCGAGTGTAGAGAGTATAGAGATATTGTTATCCACGTCGGCACCAACGATGTTAGGATGAAACAGTCAGAGGTCACCAAGTGCAACATAGCTTCAGCGTGTAAATCAGCTAGAAAGATGTGTCGGCATCGAGTAATTGTCTCTGGCCCCCTCCCAGTTAGGGGAAGTGACGAGCTCTACAGCAGAGTCTCAGCACTTAATCGCTGGTTGAAAACTGTTTTCTGCCCCTCCCAAAAGATAACATTTGTGGATAATTGGCCCTCTTTCTGGGACTCACCCACAAACAGGACCAAGCCTGACCTGCTGAGGAGTGACGGACTCCATCCTAGCTGGAGGGGTGCTCTCCTCTTATCTACCAACATAGATAGGGCTCTAACTCCTCTAGCCCCACAGTGAAATAGGGTGCAGGCCAGGCAGCAGGCTGTTAGCCAACCTCCCAGCTTAGTGGAGTCTGCCAATAGCACAGTCAGTGTAGTCAGCTCAGCCATACCCATTGAGACTGTGTCTGTGCCTCGACCTAGGTTGGGCAAAACTAAACATGGCGGTGTTCACCCTAGCAATCTTATTAGGATAAAGACCTCCTCCATTCCTGCCATTATTGAAAGAGATCGTGATACCTCACATCTCAAAATAGGGTTACTTACTGTTAGATCCCTCACTTCAAAGGCAGTCATAGTCAATGAACTAATCACTGATCATAATCTTGATGTGATTGGCCTGACTGAAACATGGCTTAAGCCTGATGAATTTGCTGTGTTAAATGAGGCCTCACCTCCTGGTTACACTAGTGACCATATTCCCCGTGCATCCCGCAAAGGCGGAGGTGTTGCTAACATTTACGATAGCAAATTTCAATTTACAAAAAAAAATGGCGTTTTCATCTTTTGAGCTTCTAGTCATGAAATCTATGCAGCCTACTCAATCACTTTTTATAGCTACTGTTTACAGGCCTCCTGGGCCATATACAGCGTTCCTCTCTGAGTTTCCTGAATTCCTATCAGACCTTGTAGTCATAGCAGATCATATTCTAATTTTTGGTGATTTTAATATTCACATGGAGAAGTCCACAGACCCACTCCAAAAGTCTTTCGGAGCCATTATCGACTCAGTGGGTTTTGTCCAACATGTCTCTGGACCTACTCACTGCCACAGTCATACTCTGGACCTAGTTTTGTCCCATGGAATAAATGTTGTAGATCTTAATGTTTTTCCACAAAATCCTGGACTATCGGACCACCATTTTATTACATTTGCAATCGCAACAAATAATCTGCTCGGACCCCAACCAAGGAGCATCAAAAGTCGTGCTATAAATTCTCAAACAACACAAAAATTCATTGATGCCCTTCCAGACTCCTTCTGCCTACCCAAGGACGTCAGAGGACAAAAATCAGTTAACCACTTAACTGAGGAACTCAATTTAACCTTGCGTAATACCCTAGATGCAGTTGCACCCCTAAAAACGAAAAACATTTGTCATAAGAAACTAGCTCCCTGGTATACAGAAAATACCCGAGCTTTGAAGCAAGCTTCCAGGAAATTGGAACGGAAATGGCGCCACACCAAACTGGAAGTCTTCCGACTAGCTTGGAAAGACAGTACCGTGCAGTACCGAAGAGCCCTCACTGCTGCTCGATCATCCTACTTTTCCAACTTAATCGAGGAAAATAAGAACAATCCAAAATTTATTTTTGATACTGTTGCAAAGCTAACTAAAAAGCAGCATTCCCCAAGAGAGGATGGCTTTCACTTCAGCAGTGATAAATTCATGAACTTCTTTGAGGAAAAGATCATGACCATTAGAAAGCAAATTACGGACTCCTCTTTGAATCTGCGTATTCCTCCAGGGCTTAGCTGTCCTGGATCTGCACAGCTCTGCGAGGGCCTGGGATCGGGAGAGACACTTAAGTGTTTTAGTACTATATCTCTTGACACAATGATGAAAATAATCATGGCCTCTAAACCTTCAAGCTGCATACTGGATCCTATTCCTACTAAACTGCTGAAGGAGCTGCTTCCTGTGCTTGGCCCTCCTATGTTGAACATAATAAACAGCTCTCTATCCACCGGATGTGTACCAAACTCACTAAAAGTGGCAGTGATAAAGCCTCTCTTGAAAAAGCCAAACCTTGACCCGGAAAATATAAAAAACTATCGGCCTATATCGAATCTTCCATTCCTCTCAAAAATTTTAGAAAAAGCTGTTGCGCAGCAACTCACTGCCTTTCTGAAGACAAACAATGTATACGAAATGCTTCAGTCTGGTTTTAGACCCCATCATAGCACTGAGACTGCACTTGTGAAGGTGGTAAATGACCTTTTAATGGCGTCAGACCGAGGCTCTGCATCTGTCCTCGTGCTACTAGACCTTAGTTCTGCCTTTGACACCATCGATCACCACATTCTTTTGGAGAGACTGGAAACCCAAATTGGTCTACACGGACAAGTTCTGGCCTGGTTTAGATCCTACCTGTCGGAAAGATATCAGTTTGTCTCTGTGAATGGTCTGTCCTCTGACAAATCAACTGCACATTTCGGTGTTCCTCAAGGTTCCGTTTTAGGACCACTATTGTTTTCACTATATATTTTACCTCTTGGGGATGTTATTCGAAAACATAATGTTAACTTTCACTGCTATGCGGATGACACACAGCTGTACATTTCAATGAAACATGGTGAAGCCCCAAAATTGCCCTCGCTAGAAGCCTGTGTTTCAGACATAAGGAAGTGGATGGCTGAAAACTTTTTACTTTTAAACTCGGACAAAACAGAGATGCTTGTTCTAGGTCCCAAGAAACAAAGAGATCTTCTGTTAAATCTGACAATTCATCTTGATGGTTGTAAAGTCGTCTCAAATAAAACTGTGAAGGACCTCGGCGTTACTCTTGACCCTGATCTCTCTTTTGACGAACATATCAAGACTGTTTCAAGGACAGCTTTTTTCCATCTACGTAACATTGCAAAAATCAGAAATTTTCTGTCCAAAAATGATGCAGAAAAATTAATCCATGCATTTGTTACTTCTAGGTTAGACTACTGCAATGCTCTATTTTCCGGCTACCCGGATAAAGCACTAAATAAACTTCAGTTAGTGCTAAATACGGCTGCTAGAATCCTGACTAGAACCAAGAAATTTGATCATATTACTCCAGTGCTAGCTTCCCTACACTGGCTTCCTGTTAAGGCAAGGGCTGATTTCAAGGTTTTACTGTTAACCTATAAAGCGTTACATGGGCTTGCTCCTACCTATCTTTCCGAGTTGGTCCTGCCGTACATACCAATACGTACGCTACGGTCACAAGACGCAGGCCTCCTAATTGTCCCTAGAATTTCTAAGCAAACAGCGGGAGGCAGGGCTTTCTCCTATAGATCTCCATTTTTATGGAACAGTCTGCCTACCCATGTGAAAGACGCAGACTCGGTCTCAACCTTTAAGTCTTTACTGAAGACTTATCTCTTCAGTAGGTCATATGATTGAGTGTAGTCTGGCCCAGGAGTGTGAAGGTGAACGGAAAGGCTGGAGCAACGAACAGCCCTTGCTGTCTCTGCCAGGCCGGTTCCCCTCTCCACTGGGGTTCTCTGCCTCTAACCCTGTTGCAGGGGCTGAGTCACTGGCTTGCTGGTGCTCTTTCATGCCGTCCCTGGGAGGGGTGCGTCACTTGAGTGGGTTGAGTTACTGACGTGATCTTCCTGTCTGGGTTGGCGCCCCCCCCCCCTTGGTTTGTGCTGTGGTGGAGACCTCTGTGGGCTATACTCGGCCTTGTCTCAGGATTGTAAGTTGGTGGTTGGGGATATCCCTCTAGTGGTGCGGGGGCTGTGCTTTGGCGGAGTGGGTGGGGTTATATCCTTCCTGTTTGGCCCTGTCCGGGGGTTTCTTCGGATGGGGCCACAGTGTCTCCGGACCGCTCCTGTCTCAGCCTCCAGTATTTATGCTGCAGTAGTTTATGTGTCGGGGGGCTGGGGTTAGTTGGTTATACCTGGAGTACTTCTCCTGTCTTATCCAGTGTCCTGTGTGAATTTAAGTATGCTCTCTCTAATTCTCTCGTTCTCTCTTTCTCTCTGAGAACCTGAGCCCTAGGACCATACGTCAGGACTACCGGGCATGATGACACCTTGCTGTCCCCAGTCCGCCTGGCCTTGCTGCTATTCCAGTTTCAACTGTTCTGCCTGCGGCTACGAAACCCCTACCTGTCCCAGACCTGCTGTTTTCAACTCTTAATGATCGGCTATGAAAAGCCAACTGAGAGACCTGAGCCCTAGGACCATACGTCGGGACTACCGGCCGTGGTGACTCCTTGCTGTCCCCAGTCCGCCTGGCCTTGCTGCTATTCCAGTTTCAACTGTTCTGCCTGCGGTTATGGAACCCCTACCTGTCCCAGACCTGCTGTTTTCAACTCTTAATGATCGGCTATGAAAAGCCAACTGAGATTTATTCCTGATTATTATTTGACCATGCTTGTCACTTATGAACATTTTTGAACATCTTGGCATGGTTCTGTTATAATCTCCACCCGGCACAGCCAGAAGAGGACTGGCCACCCCTCATAGCCTGGTTCCTCTCTAGGTTTCTTCCTAGGTTTTCGCCTTTCTAGGGAGTTTTTCCTAGCCACCGTGCTTCTACACCTGCATTACTAGCTGTTTGGGGTTTTAGGCTGGGTTTCTGTACAGCACTTCGAGATATTAGCTGATGTAAGAAGGGCTATATAAAATAAAATTGATTGAAAATTGATATATAATAATTTAAATTGAAAGATCAAATTTTTGAATCCAGTGTCGTTTTGCGCGTCAGTTCATAAACACTATGCCATGGGATCGGTACGTCAAAAATCTCTTCCCAACTATTTTGCTATCTATATGGGACGGCTGTCAATCCATTGGTCCTTAAATGAAACTGATATACTTTTTTATTTAACCAATTATGTTATTTAATGCAAGGCCGACAGACAAGTTCCTTACTTTCTCCCCCTTCCACTTTCCTCTTCCATTTTTGCAGTAAGTAGGCAAATATTAGTAGGAAACAACTTTGACATATTTTGATGTCGTCAAATTTACTGTAGAGAGATGGCAACGCTGCCATTACTGTTACTAGCCAAGTTCAAAAGGTTTTTCGAAAAGCTTTTCCTACTAATTATTTTCATTCTTTTGAAATGTTATGGTGTTTCCAAGACAAAATCCGAGTTGTATTGAGGTAAGCTAATGTTAGCCAGCTAGCTAATGTCAGCGATGCTAGCGATGCTGGCGATAATGATTATCAAAATATACATAACCAGATACATAACCAGCAGTCTATGGTCTAGCTACCGGTATACTCACCGCCCCTGGGGACCAACCAACCTCAACCTCCTATTCCACATGATAGGGTCCTTCAGCAGGGCATGCAAACCATAGTTGTTGGCTGTGCATCCTGCTGGAACCATGCATTGCATGGTCAATCCGTATAGGGCTTTTCAGTCTCACGCGGCCGTGGTTGGTTGGGGGGGTGATGAAACAACGGAGCCCCATCCAATGAAGGGAAGTGAAGTGGGCGGAGGAGCGATTTGCACGTGGAGCTTGTCAAAAGGGGGCATGATTTGTTGACATAATTGTAATTCAAACCCTACCTTCATTTAGTCGTTGTAACACACTCAGGTTCCAAACTCCGTTTTAGACGAGACTTTATGACCAAAATTATCCTATTTACACTTTGTAGTCAATTTCTGACTCATATTGATGCTACGTAGGCCGTTTTTCTAAGGGATTAGTTGATTTTTAGGGGCAGTCGCCCTTTTAAAAAAATGGAATGGCTACATTTACCACTATTATACAGATACTCTACATGTGTGGATTCTGTCTGTCTGATATTTGGTACTGCGCTACATGCTTTCATGTAACCGCATGTGTAGTGTGATATCTGGGAAAAGGTGAAGTGTGAAGTGTGCGTGTGTTGACATGGCTCCAGTGTGATAGACTACCATGTTTTTCACACACACACACACACAGCTGTTCTCTCTCTCTCTACGGAGCAAGAGACAGGACACACACAGACACACTGAGATGGCCACGCTTGGGAAATGGGCTAGGTTCACGCTGGCTGGCCCGGGGTGTTAAAAGGTGTGTGTGTGTGTGTGTGTGTGTGTGTGTGTGTGTGTGTGTGTGTGCAGGGGCGTAAATGCCACCATGTCGTACTCCAAATGATCTCCCTGCACTGAGGAAGTATGGCAGTTCACTGAGGAAGCACAGCAGTTCACTGAGGAAGCATGGCAGTTCACTGAGGAAGCACAGCAGTTCACTGAGGAAGCATGGTAGTTCAATGAGGAAGCATTGCAGTTAACTGAGGAAGCACTGAGGAAGCATGGCAGTTCTGGTCTGTATGTCCATCTGTGTGTGCATGCGTGAGTAAGTGAGAGCGAGAGATGTCACTGCTGCTTGTTTCTGCTCAAACATTGAACCCCTCAGGCTAGAAGGCAGAGAGAGAGAGAGAGAGAGAGAGAGAGAGAGAGAGAGAGAGAGAGAGAGAGAGAGAGAGAGAGAGAGAGAGAGAGAGAGAGAGAGAGAGAGAGAGAGAGAGAGAGAGAGAGAGAGAGGCACCATATTTAGATGACATTTACAATGAGTAAAGGGTATGTGTTATTACTCTGTTGCTATCGGAGACTAGGCGATTGTATTGTTCTATCAATGATGACTGAGATATAACATGTAGAATGTTACCTTTAGATACTGCTGAGTACAGAAGTACATATAAAACTCATATAGAATACATACAGTTTACACTGAGTATACTAAACATTAGGAACAACTTCCTAATATTGAGTTTGTATACTCAGTGTATATTTCTGTATAGTCTAGTCTATTATAATCTAGTCTAGTAAAATCTAGTATATTATAGTCTAGTGTAATCTAGTATAGTCTAGTATAATCTAGTATATTATAGTCTAGAATAATCTAGACTATTATAGTCTAGCCTAGTATAATCTAGTACAGTCTATAGTATAATCTAGCATATTTTAGTCGTGTATAGTATAATCTAGTATATTATAGTTTAGTCTAGTATACTATATTCTAGTCTAGTATAATCTAGTCTAATATAATATAGTATATTATAGTATAGTCTAGTATCATCAAGTATATTATAGTTTAGTATACTCTAGTCTAGTCTATTAGTCTAGTATAATCTAGTATATTATAGTATAGTTTAGTGTAATCTAGTATATTATAGTATAGTTTAGCAAAATCTAGTATTGTCTAGTCTAGTATAATATAGTATATTACAGTCTAGTATAGTATAATGTAGTCTAGTACAATGTAGTAAATTATAATCTAGTATAGTATAATCTAGTCTAGTATAATCTAGTCTAGATTAATATAGTCTAGTAAAATGTAGTATAATCTAATATCTTATAGTCTAGTCTAGTATAATCTAGTTTATCATAGTATAATATAATCTAGTATACAGCGCATTCGGAAAGTATTCAGACCCCTTGACTTTTTCCACATTTTGTTACGTTACAGCCTTATTCTAAAATGGATTAAATATGTTCTACACACAATAACCCATAATTACGAAGTGAATACAGTTTTTTAGATTATTTTGTGAATTTATAAAAAATAAAAAACAGAAATACCTTATTTACATAAGCATTCAGACCCTTTGCTATGAGACTCGAAATTGAGCTCAGGTGCATCCTGTTTCCATTGATCATCATTGAGATGTTTCAACAACTTGATTGGTCCAAATTCAATTGATTGAATATGATTTTGAAAGGCACCACCTGTCTATATAAGGTCCCACAGTTGACAGTGCATGTCAGAGCAAGAACCAAGACATGAGGTTGAAGGAATTGTTCATAGAGCTCAGAGACAGGATTGTGTCGAGGCAGTGATCTGGGTTAGGATACAAAAAAATGTCTGCAGCATTGAAGGTCCCCAAGAACACAGTGGCCTCCATCATTCTTAAATGGGAGAACCTTCCAGAAGGACAACCATCTCTGCAGCTCTCCACCAATCAGGCCTTTATGGTAGAGTGGCCAGACAGAAGCCAATCCTCAGTAAAAGCTTGGAGTTTGGAGTTTGTCAAAAGGCACCTAAAGGACTCTCAGACCATGATGAAACCAAGATTGAACTCTTTGGCCTGAATGCCAAGTGTCACGTCTGGAGGAAACCTGGCACCATCCCTATGGTGAAGCATGGTGGTGGTAGCATCATGCTGTGGGGATATTTTTCAGCGGAAGGGACCAGGAGATTAGTCAGGATCGAGGGAAAGATTACAGAGCAAAGTACAGAGAGATCCTTGATGAAAACCTGCTCCAGAGCGCTCAGGACCTCAGACTGGGACCAAGGATCACCTCCCAACAGGACAACGACCCGAAGCACACAGCCAAGACAACGCAGGAGTGGCTATGGGACAAGTCTCTGAATATCCTTGAGAGGCCCAGCCAGAGCCCGGACTTGAACCTGATCGAACATCTCTGGAGAGAACTGAAAATAGTTGTGCAGCGACGCTCCCCATCCAACCTGACAGAGCTTGAGAGGATCTGTAGAGAAGAATGGGAGAAACTCCCCAAATACAGGTGTGCCAAGCTTGTAGCGTCATACCCAAGACGACTCAAGGCTGTAATCGCTGTCAAAGGTGCTTCAACAAAGTACTGAGTAAAGGGTCTGAATTCTGAATTCTTATGTAAATGTGACATTTCAGTTTTCTATTGTTAATAAATGTGCAAAAATGTCTAATAACCTGTTTTTGCTTTGTCATTATGGGGTATTGTGTGTAGAAAAAACATCAATTTTAGAATAAGGCTATAACGTAACTAAATGTGGAAAAAGTCAAAGGGTCTGAATACTTTCCGAATGCTCTGTATTCTAGTATAATCTAGTCTGTTATAGTCTGGTGTAGTATAATCTAGTATATTATAGCCTAGTCTAATATAATCTAGTCTAGTCTATTATAGTATAGTATAGTCTAGTATAGTCTAGATAGTGTAGTATAGTATAATCGTAACATAATATAGTATAGTGTAGTATAGTATAATCTAGTACAATCTAGTCTAGTATAATATAGTCTAGTGTAGTATTATCTAGTATAGTATAATCAAATATAATCTAGTCTAGTATAGCATAGTATAATTGTCTAGATGGTATAGTATAGTATAATTAAGTCTCGTATAGTCAAGAGTAGTATAATCTAGTCTAGTATGGTATAATCTAGTCTAGTATTACCTAGTGTAGTATAATCTAGTATAATCTAGTTTAGTATATTATAATATAGGCTAGTATAATGTAGCATAACCTAGTCAAATCGAGTCTAGTATAATATGCCATTTAGCAGACGCTTTTATCCAAAGCGATTTACAGTCATGCGTGCATACATTTTTTGTGTATGGGTGGTCCCGGGGATCGAACCCACTACCTTGGCATTACAAGCACCGTGCTCTACCAGCTGAGCTACAGAGGACCACAGATAGTCTAGTAGTATAATCTAGTCTAGTATAATCTAGTATAATCTACTATAGTCTAGTAAAATCTAGTATAGTATAATCTAGTGTAGTATAATCTAGCATAATCTAGTATAGTATAATCAAATATCATCTAGCCTAGTATAGTATAGATCTCTGTGGAACAGAGGACAATAATTGTTCTCTAAATTAATGGTACTCCAAGTCTTTAGGAAATATTGTGTCTGTAGCTAATCACCTCTAGTAATGTGTTAATTGTTTTGTCTACTGGCAAAAACAGATAACAACATGTATTTACTTTACGGGTAGTTAACATCAGAAAATGGGTCACCATCCCTTTGGTAATCTATCGCTCCCTCTCTCTCATCCCTGGTGAAGCCTTGTTGATACCCTGTTAATGCCCTGGTGAAGCCTTGTTGATGCCCTGTTAATGCCCTTTTGATACCCTATTACAACCCTTAGTGTGCCCTGTTGATGCCCTGTTGATGCCCTGTTGATGCCCTGTTGATACCCTATTACAACCCTTAGTGTGCCCTGTTGATGCCCTGTTGATGCCCTGTTGATGCCCTGTTGATACCCTGTTGATACCCTGTTAATGCCCTGTTGATGCCCTGTTGATACCCTGTTGATACCCTGTTAATGCCCTGTTGATGCCCTGTTGATGCCCTGTTGATGCCCTGTTGATACCCTATTACAACCCTTAGTGTGCCCTGTTGATGCCCTGTTGATGCCCTGTTGATACCCTGTTGATACCCTGTTAATGCCCTGTTGATGCCCTGTTAATGCCAATTCTTCCTGTATCTCTCCTTTTCATCTCTCATCTCTCCATCCTCTCTCACCTGTGTGCAGTGATCACCTGCACCCTCGTATGTTCCATTTGGAGCAAGCTTTAAAGAGCTGTAAAGTTAGCACACACACACACATACACACACACACTACATCCATCAACGACGGTTCAGGGCGTTTTGGATTCAATGGACTTTGAGCCTCTGAGTGAATTTAAGGAAAATACTTGACACGCCTCTTTGAAAACGAAACGCTAAGCCATTGAAGTAGAGGAAGTTGTGGAGTTCAAAGACAGAGCCTAGAATTCCAGCACCATCAGCCTGTAATAAATTGTTTCCAGAGGAACGTTTACTTATTACTATCTCAAGGGGTTTGTAGGCACTAATTATTAGGAGTGATTTATTACTGGGGGTTTTATTTAGTTAAATATGAGATTCCCAAGGGAAGAAAACAGTAACAGTCTGGGGACTGTTAACTGAACTAGCAGACTTTACTTTACTCTATGGTCAGTTGCAAGGTAACCAATGAGGTAATACATTGCTCAGTTAAGCAAAGTAAAGTAATGAGTATTATTACTTTACTTTGCAAAGTAAACTTACCCAGCAGTAAACCATACTCAAAGGTGTCTGCTAACAGGACAACAGGACAGCTGGTAGAGCACGGCGCTTGTAACGCCAAGGCGCTTGTAACGCCAAGGTAGTGGGTTCGATCCCCGGGACCACCCATACACAAAAAAAAAAAATATATGCGCGCATGACTGTAAGTCACTTTGGATAAAAAGTGTCTGCTAAAAAAAAAAAAAAAAAAAAAAAGGGAGAGGGAGAAGGTATTATGGCCCTGCTACAACTACAGCCATCAGCCGTTGAACGTCTTTTGAAATCAATGAAAGCTGGTATACTGCATCGCATCCGAAGGCAGTGTCCAAGCTCAAGAATCACAGAGGTTCAATTCTCGATGGCTGACGAGCGCGTTCATTCTATCATTCTATTTGGTATTGGTATTTTATTAGGATCCCCTTTTAGCTGTTGTGAAAGCAGCAGCTACTCTTTATGTGGTCCACCAAAATATGAAATATGGCATAATGCAGAACGTTAATAGACAAAGAACAGCTCAAGGACAGAACTACATAAATTAAAAAAAGGCACACACAGCCTGCATATCAATACATACACACAAAATATCTAGGTCAAACAGGAGAGAGGCGTTGTGCTGTGAAGTGTTGCTTTATCTGTTTTTGGAAACCAGGTTTGCTGTTCGTTTGAGCAATATGAGATGGAAGGGAGTTCCATGCAATAATGGCAATATATAATATTGTACGCTTTCTTGAATTTGTTCTGGATTTGGGGACTGTGAAAAGACCCCTGGTGGCATGTCTGGTGGGGTACGTGCTGTGTGTAAATTGACTATGCAAACAATTAGGGACTTTCAACATATTAATGTTTCTTATAAAAAGAAGAAGTGGTGCAGTCAGTCTCTCCTCAACTCTTAGCCAAGAGAGACTGGCATGTATAGTATTTATATCAGCCCTCTGATTACAATGAAGAGCAAGACGTGCCGCTCTGTTCTGGGTCAGCTGCAGCTTAACTAGGTTTTTCCTTGCAGCACTTGACCACACGACTGGACAATAATCAAGATAAGACAAAACTAGAGCCTACAGGACTTGCTTTTTGGAATGTGGTGTCAAAAAGCATAGAATGTATATATTATGGACAGACCTCTCCCCATCTTTACAACCATTGAATCCATATCTTTTGATGATGACGGTTTACAATCGAAGGTAACACCAAGTAATTTAGTCTCCTCAACTTGTTCAACAGCCTCATTACCAGATTAAGCTGAGGTCTAGAGTTTAGGGAATGATTTGTACCAAATACAATGTTCTTAGTTTTAGTGATGTTCAGGACCAGTTTATTACTGGCCACCCATTCCAAAAGTGACTGCATCTCCTTATTAATGGTTTCAGTGACTTCATTAGCTGTGGCTACTGATGCATATATAGTTGAATCATCAGCATACATGGACACACATGCTTTGTTTAATGCCATTGGCAGGTCATTGGTAAAAATAGAAAAGAGTAGAGGGCCTGGAGAGCTGCCCTGTGGTACACCACACTTTACATGTTTGACGTTAGAGAGGCTTCCATTAAAGAAAATGATATGGCAGAAGTTGAAAAGCCATAACACATACGTTTTCTCAAGAACAGGTTATGGTCAATAGTATCAAAGTCTGCATTGAAATCTAACAGTACAGCTCCAACAATCGTCTTATTATCCATTTATTTCAACCAATCATCAGTCATTTGTATCATTGCAGTACGTGTTGAGTGCCCTTCTCCATAAGCATGCTGAAAGTCTGTTGTCAACCTGTTGACAGAGAAATAGCATTATATTTGATCAAACACCATTTTTTCCAACAGTTTGCTAAGAGCTGCCAGCAAGCTGATAGGTCTGCTGTTAGAACCAGTAAAGGCCGCTTTACCACTCTTGGATAGTGGAATGACTTTGGCTTCCCTCCAGGCCTGAGGAAAAACACCTTCCTCTAGACTCAGATTAAAGATATGACAGATAGGAGTGGCCATAGAGTCAGCTACCATCCTCAGTAGCTTTCCATCTAAGTTGTCAATGCCAGGAGGTTTGCCATTATTGATCGATAACAATACGTTTTCCACCTCTCCCACACTAACTTTACAAAATGTAAACATCCAATGCTTTTCTTTCATTATTCGTTTTTTTTATGCATGAATATGTTGGCTCACTGTTCGTTGTTGGCATTTCCTGCGTAAGTTTTTGCCAATGAAGTAATCATTTAAATAATTGGCAACATAAAAAGGTTTTGTGATAAATGAGCCATCTGATTTAATGAAAGATGGAGTTGAATTAGTCTTTCTGCCCATAATTTCATTTAAAGTACTCCAAAGTTTTTTCCATCAATCTTTTTATCATTGATCTTGGCTTGACAGTTTCTTAATCACATCAGACCACTATCTAGTGAATATGCATTCATATGGCCTCGAATATAATCCACTGGTTATTTTATTAAGATTGATTGCATTTACATTACATTTACGTCATTTAGCAGACACTCTTATCCAGAGCGACTTACAAATAGGTGCATTCACCTTATAGCCAGTGGGATAACCACTTTACAATATGTTTATTTTTATTTATTTTTGGTGGGGGGGGGTTGGAGTAAGGGGGGGGTAGAAAGAATTGATGGAGTCAAGAAGATATTACCCACTGGGCAACAACTGGTTGAATCAATGTTGTTTCCACATCATTTCAACCAAAACATTCGACGTGGAAAACTGATTAGATTTGCAAAAAGTAATCAACGTAAGGTAATTTAGTCTTTTATTCACATAACTTTGAATTTAAATCCGATGACAGGGTGACATTTTTGGTTGATTTCACGCTGAATTCAAAATCAACTGCTGGCTTGCCTCTGAAGCTAAGAAGGGTTGGTCCTGGTCGATCCCTGGATGGGAGACCAGATGCTGCTGGAAGTGGTGTTGGAGGGCCATTAGGAGGTTCACTTTCCTCTGGTCAAATTTGTTTATATCCCAATGCCTCAGGGCAGTGAATGCCCTGTGTAGGGTTCTGCTTTCCGATGGGACGTTAAACTTGTGTCCTGACTCTTTGTGGTCACTAAAGATCCCATGGCACTTATCGTAAGAGTAGGGGTGTTAACCCCGGTGTCCTGGCTAAATTGGCAATCTGGCCCTAATACCATCATGGCCACCTAATCATCCCCAGCTTCCAATTGGCTTCGATCCCCTCTCCTCCCCCTGTAACTATTCCCCAGGACGTTGCAGTAAATGATGTGTTCTCAGTCAACTTAACTGGAAAAATACATTTTTTTTTTTTTACATCAAACTGGACATTGAACTAACGTCTGTGCCCAGCGGGTAGCTAGCAGAAACTCTAGCTAGCTATATTTACAGTGTTCACAATGTAACAAAAGCAACTTGTGTGATTTAGAAGATAATTTAGGACAATTACTAGCAACAATGAGCACTTCCTCGATCTCACTCAGGCAACTCCTTGGCTCCTACAAGGCTGTTGATGAAGCTTCCTCCATGTTACTCTGTTTGGGGTAATTTTTTTCCAGATCACACCAGTTGAGGCTCTCTGTCATCCCTGCCTTGGCGTCTCTCCTCCAAGTGTTGCTGGGTCTCCCTCTGATTCTCTCCTCTAAGTGTTGCTGGGTCTCCCTCTGTTTCTCTCCTCTAAGTGTTGCTAGGTCTCCCTCTGTTTCTCTCCTCTAAGTGTTGCTGGGTCTCCCTCTGTTTCTATCCTCTAAGTGTTGCTGGGTCTCCCTCTGTTTCTCTCCTCTAAGTGTTGCTGGGTCTCCCTCTGTTTCTCTCTAAGTGTTGCTGGGTCTCCCTCTGTTTCTCTCTAAGTGTTGCTGGGTCTCCCTCTGTTTCTCTCTAAGTGTTGCTGGGTCTCCCTCTGTTTCTCTCCTCTAAGTGTTGCCGGGTCTCCCTCTGTTTCTCTCTAAGTGTTGCCGGGTCTCCCTCTGTTTCTCTCTAAGTGTTGCTGGGTCTCCCTCTGTTTCTCTCCTCTAAGTGTTGCTGGGTCTCCCTCTGTTTCTCTCTAAGTGTTGCTAGGTCTCCCTCTGTTTCTCTCTAAGTGTTGCTAGGTCTCCCTCTGTTTCTCTCCTCCAAGTGTTGCTGGGTCTCCCTCTGATTCTCTCCTCTAAGTGTTGCTGGGTCTCCCTCTGTTTCTCTCCTCTAAGTGTTGCTAGGTCTCCCTCTGTTTCTCTCCTCTAAGTGTTGCTGGGTCTCCCTCTGTTTCTATCCTCTAAGTGTTGCTGGGTCTCCCTCTGTTTCTCTCCTCTAAGTGTTGCTGGGTCTCCCTCTGTTTCTCTCTAAGTGTTGCTGGGTCTCCCTCTGTTTCTCTCTAAGTGTTGCTGGGTCTCCCTCTGTTTCTCTCTAAGTGTTGCTGGGTCTCCCTCTGTTTATCTCCTCTAAGTGTTGCCGGGTCTCCCTCTGTTTCTCTCTAAGTGTTGCCGGGTCTCCCTCTGTTTCTCTCTAAGTGTTGCTGGGTCTCCCTCTGTTTCTCTCCTCTAAGTGTTGCTGGGTCTCCCTCTGTTTCTCTCTAAGTGTTGCTAGGTCTCCCTCTGTTTCTCTCTAAGTGTTGCTAGGTCTCCCTCTGTTTCTCTCCTCCAAGTGTTGCTGGGTATCCCTCTGATTCTCTCCTCTAAGTGTTGCTGGGTCTCCCTCTGATTCTCTCCTCTAAGTGTTGCTGGGTCTCCCTCTGTGTCTCTCGTCTAAGTGTTGCTGGGTCTCCCTCTGTTTCTCCCCTCTAAGTGTTGCTAGGTCTCCCTCTGTTTCTCTCTAAGTGTTGCTGGGTCTCCCTCTGTTTCTCTCCTCTAAGTGTTGCTGGGTATCCCTCTGTTTCTCTCCTCTAAGTGTTGCCGGGTCTCCCTCTGTTTCTCTCTAAGTGTTGCTGGGTCTCCCTCTGATTCTCTCCTCTAAGTGTTGCTGGGTCTCCCTCTGTTTCTCTCTAAGTGTTGCTGGGTCTCCCTCTGTTTCTCTCTAAGTGTTGCTGGGTATCCCTCTGTTTCTCTCTAAGTGTTGCTGGGTCTCCCTCTGTTTCTCTCCTCTAAGTGTTGCTAGGTCTCCCTCTGATTCTCTCCTCTAAGTGTTGCTGGGTATCCCTCTGTTTTTCTCTAAGTGTTGCTGGGTCTCCCTCTGTTTCTCTCTAAGTGTTGCTGGGTCTCCCTCTGTTTCTCTCTAAGTGTTGCTGGGTATCCCTCTGTTTCTCTCCTCTAAGTGTTGCTGGATCTCCCTATGTTTCTCTCCTCTAAGTGTTGCTAGGTCTCCCTCTGAGTCTCTCCTCTAAGTGTTGCTGGGTCTCCCTCTGTTTCTCCCCTCTAAGTGTTGCTGGGTCTCCCTCTGTGTCTCTCCTCTAAGTGTTGCTGGGTCTCCCTCTGTTTCTCTCTAAGTGTTGCTGGTTCTCCCTCTGTTTCTCTCTAAGTGTTGCTGGGTCTCCCTCTGATTCTCTCCTCTAAGTGTTGCTGGGTCTCCCTCTGTTTCTCTCTAAGTGTTGCTGGGTTTCCCTCTGATTCTCTCCTCTAAGTGTTGCTGGGTTTCCCTCTGATTCTCTCCTCTAAGTGTTGCTAGGTCTCCCTCTGTTTCTCTCTAAGTGTTGCTGAGTCTCCCTCTGATTCTCTCTAAGTGTTGATGGGTCTCCCTCTATTTCTCTCCTCTAAGTGTTGCTAGGTATCCCTCTGATTCTCTCCTCTAAGTGTTGCTGGGTCTCCCTCTCTTTCTCTCTAAGTGTTGCTGGGTCTCCCTCTGTTTCTCTCTAAGTGTTGCTGGGTCTCCCTCTGTTTCTCTCTAAGTGTTCCTGGGTCTCCCTCTGTTTCTCTCCTCTAAGTGTTGCTGGGTCTCCCTCTGTTTCTCTCCTCTAAGTGTTGCTAGGTCTCCCTCTGATTCTCTCCTCTAGGTGTTGCTGGGTCTCCCTCTGTTTCTCTCTAAGTGTTGCTGGGTCTCCCTCTGTTTTCCCCTCTAAGTGTTGCTGGGTCTCCGTATGTGTCTCTCCTCTAAGTGTTGCTGGGTCTCCCTCTGTTTCTCTCTAAGTGTTGCTGGGTCTCCCTCTGTTTCTCTCTAAGTGTTGCTGGGTCTCCCTCTGATTCTCTCCTCTAAGTGTTGCTGGGTCTCCCTCTGATTCTCTCCTCTAAGTGTTGCTGGGTCTCCCTCTGTTTCTCCCCTCTAAGTGTTGCTAGGTCTCCCTCTGTTTCTCTCTAAGTGTTGCTGGGTCTCCCTCTGTTTCTCTCTAAGTGTTTCTGGGTCTCCCTCTGTTTCTCTCTAAGTGTTGCTGGGTCTCCCTCTGATTCTCTCCTCTAAGTGTTGCTGGGTCTCCCTCTGATTCTCTCCTCTAAGTGTTGCTGGGTCTCCCTCTGTTTCTCCCCTCTAAGTGTTGCTAGGTATCCCTCTGTTTCTCTCTAAGTGTTGCTGGGTATCCCTCTGTTTCTCTCTAAGTGTTGCTGGGTCTCCCTCTGATTCTCTCCTCTAAGTGTTGCTAGGTCTCCCTCTGTTTCTCTCCTCTAAGTGTTGCTGGGTCTCCCTCTGTTTCTCTCATCCAAGTGTTGCTAGGTCTCCCTCTGTTTCTCTCCTCCAAGTGTTGCTGGGTCTCCCTCTGTTTCTCTCTAAGTGTTGCTGGGTCTCCCTCTGTTTCTCTCCTCTAAGTGTTGCTGGGTCTCCCTCTGTTTCTCTCTAAGTGTTGCTGGGTCTCCCTCTGTTTCTCTCCTCCAAGTGTTGCTAGGTCTCCCTCTGTTTCTCTCCTCCAAGTGTTGCTGGGTCTCCCTCTGTTTCTCTCCTCTAAGTGTTGCTGGGTCTCCCTCTGTTTCTCTCCTCTAAGTGTTGCTGGGTCTCCCTCTGATTCTCTCCTCTAAGTGTTGCTGGGTCTCCCTCTGATTCTCTCCTCTAAGTGTTGCTGGGTCTCCCTCTGTTTCTCCCCTCTAAGTGTTACTAGGTCTCCCTCTGTTTCTCTCTAAGTGTTGCTAGGTCTCCCTCTGTTTCTCTCTAAGTGTTGCTAGGTCTCCCTCTGTTTCTCTCTAAGTGTTGCTGGGTCTCCCTCTGATTCTCTCTAAGTGTTGCTGGGTCTCCCTCTGATTCTCTCCTCTAAGTGTTGCTAGGTCTCCCTCTGTTTCTCTCTAAGTGTTGCTGGGTCTCCCTCTGTTTCTCTCTAAGTGTTGCTAGGTCTCCCTCTGTTTCTCTCTAAGTGTTGCTGGGTCTACCTCTGTTTCTCTCCTCTAAGTGTTGCTGGGTCTCCCTCTGTTTCTCTCTAAGTGTTGCTGGGTCTCCCTCTGTTTCTCTCTAAGTGTTGCTAGGTCTCCCTCTGTTTCTCTCTAAGTGTTGCTGTGTCTCCCTCTGTTTCTCTCCTCTAAGTGTTGCTGGGTATCCCTGTGTTTCTCTCTGTGTTGCTAGGTCTCCCTCTGTTTCTCTCTAAGTGTTGCTAGGTACCCTCTGTTTCTCTCTAAGTGTTGCTGGGTTTCCCTCTGTTTCTCTCTAAGTGTTGCTGGGTCTCCCTCTGTGTCTCTCCTCCAAGTGTTGCTAGGTCTCCCTCTGTTTCTCTCTAAGTGTTGCTGGGTCTCCCTCTGATTCTCTCCTCTAAGTGTTGCTGGGTCTCCCTCTGTTTCTCTCCTCTAAGTGTTGCTGGGTCTCACTCTGTTTCTCTCCTCTAAGTGTTGCTGGGTCTCCCTCTGTTTCTCTCTAAGTGTTGCTGGGTCACCCTCTGTTTCTCTCTAAGTGTTGCTGGGTCTCTCTCTGTTTCTCTACTCTAAGTGTTGCTAGGTCTCCCTCTGATTCTCTCCTCTAAGTGTTGCTGGGTCTCCCTCTGTTTCTCTCTAAGTGTTGCTGGGTCTCCCTCTGTTTCTCCCCTCTAAGTGTTGCTGGGTCTCCCTCTGTGTCTCTCCTCTAAGTGTTTCTGTGTCTCCCTCTGTTTCTCGCTAAGTGTTGCTGGGTCTCCCTCTGTTTCTCTCTAAGTGTTGCTGGGTCTCCCTCTGATTCTCTCCTCTAAGTGTTGCTGGGTCTCCCTCTGATTCTCTCCTCTAAGTGTTGCTTGGTCTCCCTCTGTTTCTCCCCTCTAAGTGTTGCTAGGTCTCCCTCTGTTTCTCTCTAAGTGTTGCTGGGTCTCCCTCTGTTTCTCTCTAAGTGTTGCTGGGTCTCCCTCTGATTCTCTCCTCTAAGTGTTGCTAGGTCTCCCTCTGTTTCTCTCCTCTAAGTGTTGCTGGGTCTCCCTCTGTTTCTCTCCTCCAAGTGTTGCTAGGTCTCCCTCTGTTTCTCTCCTCCAAGTGTTGCTGGGTCTCCCTCTGTTTCTCCCCTCTAAGTGTTGCTGGGTCTCCCTCTGTTTCTCTCTAAGTGTTGCTGGGTCTCCCTCTGTTTCTCTCCTCTAAGTGTTGCTGGGTCTCCCTCTGTTTCTCTCCTCTAAGTGTTGCTGGGTCTCCCTCTGTTTCTCTCTAAGTGTTGCTGGGTCTCCCTCTGTTTCTCTCCTCCAAGTGTTGCTAGGTCTCCCTCTGTTTCTCTCCTCCAAGTGTTGCTGGGTCTCCCTCTGTTTCTCTCCTCTAAGTGTTGCTGGATCTCCCTCTGTTTCTCTCCTCTAAGTGTTGCTAGGTCTCCCTCTGATTCTCTCCTCTAAGTGTTGCTGGGTCTCCCTCTGTTTCTCTCCTCTAAGTGTTGCTGGGTCTCCCTCTGTTTCTCCCCTCTAAGTGTTACTAGGTCTCCCTCTGTTTCTCTCTAAGTGTTGCTAGGTCTCCCTCTGTTTCTCTCTAAGTGTTGCTAGGTCTCCCTCTGTTTCTCTCTAAGTGTTGCTGGGTCTCCCTCTGATTCTCTCTAAGTGTTGCTGGGTCTCCCTCTGATTCTCTCCTCTAAGTGTTGCTAGGTCTCCCTCTGTTTCTCTCTAAGTGTTGCTGGGTCTCCCTCTGTTTCTCTCTAAGTGTTGCTAGGTCTCCCTCTGTTTCTCTCTAAGTGTTGCTGGGTCTCCCTCTGTTTCTCTCCTCTAAGTGTTGCTGGGTCTCCCTCTGTTTCTCTCTAAGTGTTGCTAGGTCTCCCTCTGTTTCTCTCTAAGTGTTGCTGGGTCTCCCTGTGTTTCTCTCTAAGTGTTGCTAGGTCTCCCTCTGTTTCTCTCTAAGTGTTGCTAGGTCTCCCTCTGTTTCTCTCTAAGTGTTGCTGGGTCTCCCTCTGTTTCTCCCCTCTAAGTGTTACTAGGTCTCCCTCTGTTTCTCTCTAAGTGTTGCTAGGTCTCCCTCTGTTTCTCTCTAAGTGTTGCTAGGTCTCCCTCTGTTTCTCTCTAAGTGTTGCTGGGTCTCCCTCTGATTCTCTCTAAGTGTTGCTGGGTCTCCCTCTGTTTCTCCCCTCTAAGTGTTACTAGGTCTCCCTCTGTTTCTCTCTAAGTGTTGCTAGGTCTCCCTCTGTTTCTCTCTAAGTGTTGCTAGGTCTCCCTCTGTTTCTCTCTAAGTGTTGCTGGGTCTCCCTCTGTTTCTCTCTAAGTGTTGCTGGGTCACCCTCTGTTTCTCTCTAAGTGTTGCTGGGTCTCCCTCTGTGTCTCTCCTCTAAGTGTTGCTAGGTCTCCCTCTGTTTGTTGTACCTTTTTTTCTCCCCAATTGGTAGTTACAGTCTTGTCCCATCGCTGCAACTCCACTATGGACTCGGCAGCACAAAGGTCGAGAGCCATGTGTCCTCCGAAACACGACCTTTCCAAGCCACACTGCTTCTTGACACACTGCTTGCTTAACCCGGAAGCCAGCCGCACCAATGTGTCGGAGGAAACGCCATCCAGCTGGCGACCGAAATCCGCTTGAAGGTGCCCGGCACACCACAAGGAGTCGCTAGAGCGCGATGGGACAAGGACATCTTGGCCGGCCAAACCCTCCCCTAACCCGGACGACGCTGGGCCAATTGTGCGCCGCCTCATGGGTCTCCCGGTCACGGACGGCTGCGACCCAGCCTAGGATCGAACCCGGGTCTGTAGTGACGCCTCAAGCACTGCGATGCCCTGTTAATGCCCTGTTGAAGCCTTGTTGATACCCTGTTAATGCCCTGTTGAACCCCTATTACAACCCTTAGTGTGCCCTGTTGATGCCCTGTTGGATACCCTGTTGATGCCCTGTTAATGCACTGTTGATACCCTGTTGATACCCTGTTGATGCCCTGTTAATGCACTGTTGATACCCTGTTGATACCCTGTTAATGCCCTGTTAATGCCCTCTTAAAACCCTATTGTGCCCTGTTAATGCCCTGTTGATGCTCCATTAATGCCATGTTAATGCACTGTTAATGCACTGTTGATACCCTGTTAATGCCCTGTTAATACCCTGTTGATATCCTGTTGATACCCTGTTGATACCCTGTTTATGCCTTGTTAATGCCCATCATAATCATTGATTGAACTAGCTGTACTCAATTTCACCTCCCCTCCTCTTCTCCTCTCCCCTCCTCCTCTCCTGTCTGAGTGACACCAGCTACACGTCTGAATCCAGCTTCACAGTAAGGGAGAGTTCATGTAAAGTTTGAGCAGATATCCTCAACTGGAATATGCAGTAGTTTCTGCCAGCATGTTCTCAGTCCTCTGATGAGTGGTGAATGAAATTGGGAATTTCAAATCAATCAATCAATCAATTTTATTTTATATAGCCCTTCTTACATCAGCTAATATCTCGAAGTGCTGTACAGAAACCCAGCCTAAAACCCCAAACAGCTAGTAATGCAGGTGTAGAAGCACGGTGGCTAGGAAAAACTCCCTAGAAAGGCGAAAACCTAGGAAGAAACCTAGAGAGGAACCAGGCTATGAGGGGTGGCCAGTCCTCTTCTGGCTGTGCCGGGTGGAGATTATAACAGAACCATGCCAAGATGTTCAAAAATGTTCATAAGTGACAAGCATGGTCAAATAATAATCAGGAATAAATCTCAGTTGGCTTTTCATAGCCGATCATTAAGAGTTTGAAAACAGCAGGTCTGGGACAGGTAGGGGTTCCATAACCGCAGGCAGAACAGTTTAAACTGGAATAGCAGCAAGGCCAGGCGGACTGGGGACAGCAAGGAGTCACCACGGCCGGTAGTCCCGACGTATGGTCCTAGGGCTCAGGTCTCTCAGTTGGCTTTTCATAGCCGATCATTAAGAGTTGAAAACAGCAGGTCTGGGACAGGTAGGGGTTTCGTAGCCATATATATGGCACCATATAGTGCATTACTGTTGACCAGGGCCCGTAGGACTCTGTTCAACAGTACCATAGGGGGTTCTGGTCAACAGTACCATAGGGGGTTCTGGTCAACAGTATCATAGGGGGTTCTGGTCAACAGTATCATAGGATTCTGGTCAACAGTACCATAGGGGGTTCTGGTCAACAGTACCATAGGGGGTTCTGGTCAACAGTATCATAGGGGGTTCTGGTCAACAGTATCATAGGGGGTTCTGGTCAACAGTACCATAGGGGGTTCTGGTCAACAGTACCATAGGGGGTTCTGGTCAACAGTATCATAGGGGGTTCTGGTCAACAGTACCATAGGGGGTTCTGGTCAACAGTACCATAGGGGGTTCTGGTCAACAGTACCATAGGGGGTTCTGGTCAACAGTACCATAGGGGGTTCTGGTCAACAGTACCATAGGGGGTTCTGGTCAACAGTACCATAGGGGGTTCTGGTCAACAGTACCATAGGGGGTTCTGGTCAACAGTATCATAGGATTCTGGTCAACAGTACCATAGGGGGTTCTGGTCAACAGTACCATAGGGGGTTCTGGTCAACAGTATCATAGGATTCTGGTCAACAGTACCATAGGGGGTTCTGGTCAACAGTAGTGCACTAAATAGGGAATAGTCTGCCATTTGGGATGCATTAAGAGGGGAATACAGTGTAACACCTAGACTGGGATGTAGTGAGGTTTGTTCCCTGTTTTAGTTCCATTAGGGGAATAGGCGACCATTACCCGCTGCCCACCTCTTTCCGGCTCTATCCTCTAGATAGGCTTTTAAACTCCTGTAACTTCACAGAGAGCAGGGTTCCCCAACTGGTGGCCCGCGGGCCCAATTTGGCCCCCGGGTGGTTTTATTTGGCCCCCCATCTATATTGTTGGACATAAAAGAAATCAGCTCCAAGTGATTTTAATTTGTGAAATCTGTTCCCAAGTATTCCCACGCATAATAGAGAGACACGTGATCATATACAAATGTAAGCAAGGTTTGAAATTATTACGTTTTAGTCAAATATGATATATTTTTGGGGCTCCCGGCGGTCAATTTGCAGTCTACAAATGATTTGTAATTCCAGCCCCCACCGACCATCCGCTCCAGAAAAAAAATCGACCCGTGCCTGAATCTAGTTGATGAACCCCCTGACATATGGGTTGTGTAATAGCTAGTTGTGTAGACATTGCTTTAAAGTTAGATGAAGCATACTTTAAAGTGAGGAGAGTCGCTGAGTGAGAGCTTTCTGCAGCCCCGCAAACAGCTAATTAGACACGCTTTACACCGCTTTACCCTGGAGGAACACACACACCCACATGCTCAGGGGGGTTTAAAAGTTTGTGCATGTGTACGTGTGCGTGTGTGTGTGTCTGAAAGACATAGAGGGAGAGGAATAGCATGGCTATGAAGAAAAGATGAAATACTGAAACGCTCCGATGA
>NW_028159667.1:117500-145956 GCF_964263955.1 Coregonus lavaretus | reverse complement strand
TGGCTCTGAATAAAGATAGTACAAGACTTGTTAGTAGTGACCTGTACTGACCGTGTCTCTCTGTTTTTAGGGTTCCCCTGGTGAGCGTGGTCCTGCTGGCCCAGCCGGACCCACCGGTCTCCCTGGACGACCAGGACCTCAGGGACCCCCTGGACCCGCTGGAGAGAAGGGTGGACCGGTATGACCCAGTTCAGTTCAGCCTGGTTCTGTCCATGCTACTAGTTTTAACATAAACCCTGTTGTTAGGAAACAAACACGTTTCTCTCAGCTACTGTATATCTCAGCCTCCCCGTTTGAATCAACGTATTGTACAGGACAGTAGTGTTCGGGTCAATTCTATTCTAATTCAGTCAATTCAGGAAGTAAACGGTTAAACATCCTGAATTGACTGAATTAAAATGTAATTGATTTAAACCCTGCAGTTTAGTAAGTCTCCAGATGAGAGTTGTCTGGTAAATGAGTGGAATGAAATGTACTGTAATTTAATGTGCTATAGGGTGAAAAAGGACCCCAAGGCCCCGCTGGTAGAGACGGTGTCCAGGGACCTGTTGGTCTGCCCGGCCCCGCTGGACCTCTCGGACCCCCAGGAGAGGATGGAGACAAGGTGGGTTGGCCCGCTGAGGGGAGAGTAGGATGCGTTTGTGTGTGTGTGTGTGTGTGTGTGTGCGTCCGTGCTTGTGAATGTATATAAAAGTGAACACTTTGTAGCTTAGATAAAAACTAAATCATGTCTATCACTCTCTGACTCACACACACAAACACACTCAACGTGATGACTTAGATCAAAGGGTGTTTGTCCTCTCTCATGACCCTCTCTCTCCTCAGGGGTGTTGACATGCGGTGTTGGCCCTGACTGACATGTCAGTCTTTCCAGCTGACAGATAGATGAACCCGTTATGTCGATCATTTGTACGTTTCAGATGGTAGAGAGGAGCTGCTATTAGTATGCAAACACACAGACAGGAGACACACTGAGACACACAGAGAGAGAGAAAGAGAAAGAGAAAGAGAAAGAGAAAGAGAAAGAGAAAGAGAAAGAGAAAGAGAAAGAGAAAGAGAAAGAGAAAGAGCGAGAGAGAGAGAGAGAGAGAGAGAGAGAGAGAGAGAGAGAGATATATAGAGAAACATTTGTGTGAAGATCAGCTGTAATTGAATATTTCATCCTTGGAGGAATGCTGCTTTAGTTGTTAACTTAGTCTCTTTCTCCTGGTGCTGGGGGACACAGGGAATACTCAGGTATTTGACATTCAGAAAGAGAGAGAGAGAGAGACACACACACAAAGAGGATCTCACTAACATTCACACAGTCTCATTACAAGGCCTTTCACACTCGGAGAGGATAACTTCCAAGGGCTTTATTAAGGGGAGTTAAGGAGAGTAGAATAATGTTGTTTCAGAAGCAATAACCATCCTCTGGGCTGGCTTAGGAAAAGTCTGACTCAATGTTTTCCCACCATTTCAAACACCTAGAGACTGCAAACGCATTTGAGTATGCGTAACAGTGTGACGTTCTGGTGTTCTGATTTTGCAGTGCAAATGCAGTGCAAACAAGTTGTGAATGGAATCCGTGACAAGCTGCTAGTTAGATGACAAACCTTCTGGGATGTGGTCCTTTCTATCTCAGTTGGTAGAGCATGGTGTAAGTGGTTTTGGAAAAAGGTGTCTGCTAAATGGCGTATATACAGTATATATTATATAATTATTTTAGTATATTACATATACAGGTAATTGACAAAATAATAGAAACACTTGAGTAAATGAGGGATACAAAGTATATTGAAAGCATGGGCTTCCACACAGGTGTGGTACCTGAGTTAATTAAGCAATTAAGATCCCATCATGCTTAGGGTCATGTATAAAAATGCTGGGCAGGCCATTATTTTGGCTACCATGGCTATGCCCCCATAGGATGACAATGCCCCCATCCACAGGGCACGAGTGGTCACTGAATGGTTTGATGAGCATGAAAACTATGTAAACCATATGCCATGGCCGTCTCAGTCACCAGATCTCAACTCAATTGAACACTTATGGGAGATTCTGGAGTGGTGCCTGAGACAGCGTTTTTCACCACTATCAACAAAACACCAAATCATGGAATTTCTTGTGGCAGAATGGTGTCGCATCCCTCCAATAGAGTTCAAGACACTTGTAGAATCTATGCCAAGGTGCATAGAAGCTGTTCTGGCTCATGGTGGCCTAACACCCTATTAAGACACTTTATATTGGTGTTTCCTTTATTTTGGCAGTTACCTGTACATTATATATCATTTGACTCCTAATTCTGCCACTGTGTCACCGAATGATATTGAAGGCGACAATGACATATACCCAACAAAAAGCCCTGAAACCTCTCTTATTTCCACGCCAAGCACTCACTCACATACAAATCTTAATTTAGCTGAACACTAGCTCAACAGGATTTAAGTGAGTTAACTCAACAGGAGTCATTGAGTTGTGTTGACTGTGTTTCTATCACCAGGGAGAGATTGGAGAGCCAGGTCAGAAGGGAGGCAAAGGAGACAAAGGAGAGCATGGTCCACCTGGTCCTACTGGTCCCCAAGGCCCGGTTGGAGCGCCTGGTCCTGCTGTAAGTATCCCACTGAACCGTTTCATCCTCCAGTTCATTGGATCTGGAGGCGGACACTTTATCTATGATGTCACTTTCTGTCCCTGCCACAGTCTCTTGACCTGGTCTATGCCACCGTTCAACCTCTAATTCTTCTCTCCCCCTCACTCTCTTACTTATATACATTATATCCCCTCCCTCTCTCTCTATCTCCTTCTATCTTTCTTTCTCTCCTCCTCTCTCTCTTTCGGGTGTGTAGGGAGCTGATGGAGAGCCCGGTCCCAGAGGTCAGCAGGGTCTGTTTGGCCAGAAGGGAGATGAAGGATCCAGAGGGTTCAATGGACCCCCAGGCCCAGTGGGACTGCAGGTCAGAACCACAACCAGAACCAGGAACAGTCTATGTCTGTGTCCCAAATGGCACCCTATTCCCTATGTAGTGCACTACTTTTGACCAGGGTGCATAGGCCTCTGTTGTGATTGTTACTGACGTCATTATCTTGTCTGACTGCAGGGATTACCTGGTCCGGCCGGCGAGAAAGGAGAAACCGGAGATGTTGGTCAGATGGTAAGAGTTCCTACTATCCTCTTATGCAATATTGCTATAGAGTTGTATGAAATAGAGCAGAATTTAGTGTATTGTACATGGATTGTATACAATGAATTTAGCACTGTCAGATTCCTATATGTACAGTGCCTTCGGAAAGTACTCAGACCCCTTGACTTTTTCCATATTTTGTTAAGTTACAGCCTTATTCTAAAATTGATTTTTTATATATTTGTTTATCATCAATCTACACACAATACCCCATAATGACAAAGCGAAAACAGGTTTTTAGAAATGTTGGCTAATTTATTCAACATAAAAAACAGAAATACCTTATTTACATAAGTATTCAGACCCTTTGCTATGAGACTTGAAATTGAGCTTAGGTGCATCCTGTTTCTATTGATCATCCTTGAGATGTTTCTGCAACTGTGGTAAATTCATTTGATTGGACATGATCTGGAAAGGCACACACCTGTCTATATAAGGTTCCACAGTTGACAGTGCATGTCAGAGCAAAAACCAAGCCATGAGGTCGAAGGAATTGTCGGAAGAGCTCAGAGACTCAGGGAGGTGACCAAGAACCCGATGGTCACTCTGACAGAGCTCTAGAGTTCGTCTGTGGAGATGGGAGAACCTTCCAGAAGGACAACCATCTCTGCAGCACTCCACCAATCAGGCCTTTATGGTAGAGTGGCCAGACGGAATCCACTCCTCAGTAAAAGGCACATGACAGCCCGCTTGGAGTTTGGCAAAAGGCACCTAAAGACTCTCAGACCATGAGAAACAAGATTCTCCGGTCTGATGAAACCAAGATTGAACTCTTTGGCCTGAATGCCAAGCGTCACGTCTGGAGGAAACCTGGCACCAACCCTACGGTGAAGGATGGTGGTGGCAGCATCATGTTGTGGGGATGTGTTTCAGCGGCAGGGACTGGGAGACTAATCAGGTTCGAGGCAAAGATGAACGGAGCAAAGTACAGAGAGATCCTTGATGAAAACCTGCTCCAGAGTACTCAGGACCTCAGACTGGGGTGAAGATTCACCTTCCAACAGGACAACGACCCTAAGCACACAGCCAAGACAACGCAGGAGTGGCTTCGGGACAAATCTCTGAATGTCCTTGACTGGCCCAGCCAGAGCTCAGACTTGAACCTGATCGAACATCTCTGGAGAGACCTGAAAATAGCTGTGTAGCAGTGCTCCCTATCCAACCTGACAGCGCTTGAGAGGATCTGCAGAGAAGAATGGGAGAAACTCCCCAAATACAGGTGTGCCAAGCTTGTAGCGTCATACCCAAGAAGACTCGATGCTGTAATCGCTGCCAAAGGTGCTTCAACAAAGTACTGAGGAAAGGGTCTGAATACTTATGTAAATGTGATATATTTTTAAATAAATTAGCAAAGATTTATAATAACACTGTTTTTGCTTTGTCATTATGGCATATTGTGTGTAGATTGGAAAAAATAATTTAATACATTTTAGAATACGGCTTTAACGTAACAAAATGTGGAAAAAGTCAAGGGGTCTGATTACTTTCCGAATACTGTATATGATTTATTCCTATGTGTATGTGATGACAGTAGACTCATCACTCCTTCTCTCCTACCCTCCTAGGGTCCTCCCGGTCCCCCTGGCCCCAGAGGCCCCTCCGGACCCCCAGGAGCTGACGGCCCTCAGGGACCACCTGGTGGTATTGGAAACCCCGGAGCTGTTGGAGAGAAGGTAAGGTCTACCTGTTAATACCCTTCACCTCAATGTAGAACCCACAGAAATACAATCCATGAATCCAAAATGGATTATATTTATATGGTAGAACCTTTCCATATTTTTCTGAAGCTTCCTACACTTGCCTTAGTCCTCTTGATCCCATTGGATGCATAGGCCCTAGGGCATCCACCATGGGTCTCCTAATCCACCATGACTCCTAATCCACCATGACTCCTAATCCACCATGGCTCTCCTATCCACCATGACTCCTAATCCACCATGACTCTCCTAATCCACCATGGGTCTCCTAATCCACCTTGGGTCTCCTAATCCACCATGGGTCTCCTAATCCACCATGGGTCTCCTAATCCACCATGGGTCTCCTAGTCCACCATGACTCTCCTAGTCCACCATGGGTTTCCTAATCCACCATGGGTCTCCGAGTCCACCATAGGTCTCCTATTACTTGGAGATCTACATAGCAGAGGACTCAGACAGTATTAAGGTACATAGTCGTTATGCATCTGTTCCTGCACATAAAATCCCCATAGTTTACAGCAGTCCAGAGTAGATGGCAACGTCTATTTACCTTGTTGCTGACCTCAGTGGTAGAAAGTGTCTCATCAATCAGAGTAACTGTGGTTTAAAGTACCAACAAGAGACAGATATGCTTACTGTGCAAGAGGTCCAATTGTCAGTTTGAGTTTCAGTACAACATATTTCAGATCACCACTCATCCTCTTTTCAAAGCTTTTGTCATCATCAATATTTGATGCAGCTATTCAATAGATAATGTTTGAAATGGGAAAGGCTCATTTTCATTCTCAAGTGAGTGTGAGCGACACACACACACACACAGACACACAGCTTAATGGTAGTGTTGTCATCCTCAACAGTGTTGTCGCTAGAGAGAGTAGGAGTGTGAATAAATATTAAAAACAGCTCTTACAAAATAATCCTTGGTGTTTCGCTCGCCGTCAGGGCGGGCGGTCGGAGGTAGCTGTTTGATTATGAAAGCTTTGTCTTGGCAGCCGCCAGCCCCGCTGTCCACCACACGCTCTCAGCACTTTCTACTGCAATGATGGCGTGATTTGTTTTATCTGGTCCGTTGATGGAATGACCTTCGCCCTCTGAGAGTCTTTCCCCTGGGAGCACGCATCCATCCCTTCCTCAAACAAAAGCTTAGCTCACCACAATTACAATCCTCTCTCTGGCTAATCTGATCTGAGCTGATCTGGCAGCTTTTATAGCAGTGGTTAGGCTGAAACTTTTAGTCCTCTCCTTTCTCTCTGTCTTTCCCTCTCTCTCTCTCTTCTCTCTCTCTCTCTCTCTCTCTCTCTCTCTCTCTCTCTCTCTCTCTCTCTCTCTCTCTCTCTCTCTCTCTCTCTCTTGCTATCTCTCTCTCTCTCTCTCTCTCTCTCTCTCTCTCTCTCTCTCTCTTCTCTCTCATTCTCTCTCTCTCTTCCTGTTCTCAGCAGATTCACCCAGCTTCCCCCTGGCTGTTGTGAGCTGCTGTTCTGACAGTAGGATGGAGTCAGGCCCTGGATGTGTTTCAAATAGCACCCTATTCCCTACAAAGTGCACTACTTTTGACCAGAACCTGTGGGGCCTGGTCAAGAGTAATTGCACTATATAGGGAATAGGGTGCCATTTGCTATGCAGCCCCTATGTAGAGTCAGGCTTCCCAGAGAGACACAGGGCTGTATAAAAAGCTTAGTACAGGAGAGAGAATCACTCATGCTTTTAAACAGGCCTCTCGCTCTGCTCTCTCTGCTCTGTTGCCTGGACTGGATATCCTGACAGAAACAAATGGGCCAGATGCTCATTTAGGCTATGGATGGGTATGATAACCCAGAGTTAGGCCTGTGTACGCTAAGCACAGCTTGTCTTGGCTCAGCTCTGTACAGTTCAATCCAAATACACCAGGCCAGGCAGTTTGCTGCCCTGTCTCTCCCAGACCAGGGTTAGATAAACATTGTCTCTAGGAACACGTGGCTGTCCACCGTTTATGTCCAAGATTGATTGAGACGACAGGGCCTATGTGACAGTGAGTAACGACAGGGCCTGGAGCCTGAGCCCGCTACCCAATAAGACAGGCAGGGAGAGCGGGAGGGAGAGTGGAAGATGTATGGAGGAGACCAGGGAGGACCCAGAGGTCGCCTGTTCTCTGCCTGCTCCAGGCACAACTCTGACTGGCTGTGATGGATTGAAACCTCTGGTGTCATCTCTTTCATTCCCCAGGGGCGTCAGGACATTGGGTTTACTGTAAATATGATTTTTAGAGTTGTTTTGGTTCACTGCCGTTTCTGAAAAAAATATATATTGTGTTCTATCTTCTCTCTCTCTCTCTCTCTCTCTCTCTCTCTCTCTCTCTCTCTCTCTCTCTCTCTCTCTATTCCTTTCTCAGGGTGACTCAGGTGAAAACGGAGAGCCTGGTCTTCAGGGAGAACTTGGCGGACCTGTAAGAGAACCGACAGCACCTTCACACCACCATCATCATCCAACAGAACAACAGTTTCAACACAGCCCCACAACACCACACTACAACTCCCCATCACTGCCTCCATTGGAGAGAAGGAATTATTCTGCTGCAAATGCAAAAACTTACCGATTCATATATTTATTATAACAAAACATCAGAATAAAGGCTTCACCATTACCTTAACAATAATTGAATCATTTCACAAAGTTGTTATTAAAACCATTATAGAGGAAAGCCGACCAACCACATGGAGTGTGTTAAGCACAGTTCTACTGGGCATTGACATGAACACATTATTGACACAGTAACACACTGTTGACACACTAACACACTGTTGACACACTAACACACTGCCCCACTGTCACAGGGCCCAAGAGGAGAGCGAGGAGAGAAGGGAGAGGCCGGTCCTGCAGGTTCTGCTGGACCCTCCGGCCCTAAAGGTCCCCCTGGAGATGACGGTCCTAAAGGAAGTCCTGTAAGTCCTGGTTACACTTCTCTGTAGAGTCACATATCACAGTTGATTGATTGGTTGATTGATTGACTGATTGATTGCAGTTGTGTCCTGTTACTGCCATGTGAATGTATTCCAATGGATGTTGTGGATTTGCAATCAATTGTCAGTGGAAGGCAAAGTAAGATGTAGTCTCTTTATGTGTTAGTAAGTTCTCTCTAGAGTAATTCTAAATACTGAGCATTTTGTTGGCTTTCATTTCCAGGGTCCAAGTGGTTTCCCTGGTGATCCTGGTCCCCCTGGCGAGATCGGACAAGCTGTAAGTCACTGAAATGTTACAATGATATTGTTTTGGCATCCAGTTACTGTAATGCTTTGGTACCTATTGACATTTAAAAAATCCAAAACTGTGACCTATCCATTCAGTGTCATGCAACTTTTACAATGTCTCTCTTTCTCCTCCTGCCAGGGTCTAGACGGTCCTCCTGGTGACAAGGGAGACGACGGAGAGGCTGGTCAACCTGTGAGTCTCACCTAATGTATTACTACACCTGTTTAACGACAAACAAGCATTAACAAATGTAACATTTCTCATATCTGAAGATAACTACAGTAAAGATACAAGTGCTGTAGAAGAGCTTTTATCACTAAGTCACTCATCTTTTTTTCTCTGATCATGTACTTTAACCTTATCCTTTCTCACCTTTTAGGGTTCTCCTGGACCCACTGGAGAGTCAGGTCCTTCTGGTCCACCAGGAAAGAGAGGCCCCCATGGTACAACTGGACCCGAGGGCAGGCAAGGAGAGAAGGGAGCCAAGGGAGAGTCTGGTCTGGAGGGCCCACAGGGCAAGACAGGCCCCGTTGGGCCTCAGGGAGCACCTGGCAAGCAAGGTTCTGAAGGTCTCAGAGGTATCCCTGGCCCAGTTGTAAGTACAACATTGTTTCATATTTTCAGTACTTTGTGTCATAGCTATTACAGTAACTAGGGCATTTCTACAACACTCATAGATTATTATAGTGACTGATCTACAAAAGCCATTTCTAAATCACACAATAAGCGTAAGGGAATCATACTAATAGTAAGGTGGGTGCTTACATTTGTCCTATTTCACACATGTATAAGTGTGTATTGGAAATGTGTTTTTTGCATATCCCCCTGAGAGTGTGGTTACAGCCATGGTCTGCCATTATCAACAGTGACCCTGGAGCAATTAGGGTTAAGTGCCTTGCCCAATGGCACATCAACAGATTTTTCACCTTGTCGGCTGGGGGATTCGAACCAATGACCTTTCAGTTACTGGCCCAATGCTCTAACAGCTAGGCTACCTGCCAACCTTACATTGTATGTGAAGATCTGTCGGTTAAAGCACTGACTTGTATCTTGTTTCCATGCAGGGGGAACAAGGTCTTCCAGGTTCCTCAGGCCCAGACGGACCCCCTGGACCCATGGTGAGACAACTAACCTCTGACCCCTAACCCCTTACCCGTAAACCCGGGTCATTGGATGTCACAGGATTCACAGTACCTTGTCTTATTGGGTCAGACGTGTAATGTTATATGTCCTCCCTTTCTTTTACTCTACCTCTTTACTTCTCTACCCCCTTCCTTCCATCCCTCTTTACTTCTTTACCCCCTTCCTTCCATCCCTCTTTACTTCTTTACCCCCTTCCTTCCATCCCTCTTTACTTCTCTACCCCCTTCCTTCCATCCCTCTTTACTTCTCTACCCCCTTCCTTCCATCCCTCTTTACTTCTCTACCCCCTTCCTTCCTTCCATCCCTCTCTACTTATCTACCCCCTTCCATCCCTCTCTACTTATCTACCCCCTTCCTTCCATCCCTCTCTACTTATCTACCCCCTTCCTTCCATCCCTCTTTACTTCTCTACCCCCTTCCTTCCATCCCTCTTTACTTCTCTACCCCCTTCCTTCCTTCCATCCCTCTCTACTTATCTACCCCCTTCCATCCCTCTCTACTTATCTACCCCTTCCTTCCATCCCTCTCTACTTATCTACCCCCTTCCTTCCATCCCTCTTTACTTCTCTACCCCCTTCCTTCCATCCCTCTCTACTTCTCTACCCCCTTCCTTCCATCCCTCTCCGCTACAACTCTCCCAAATTATTTCCATCTCTCTCTCTCTCTCTCTCTCTCTCTCTCTCTCTCTCTCTCTCTCTCTCTCTCTCTCTCTCTCTCTCTCTCTCTCTCTCTCTCTCTCTCTCTCTCTCTCTCTCTCTCTCTCTCTCTCTCTCTCTCTCTCTCTCTCTCTCTCTCTCTCTCTCCCTCTCTCTCTCTCTCTCTCACAGGGTCCTCCAGGATTACCAGGTTTGAAGGGAGACTCTGGCATTAAGGGAGAAAAGGTAAATCCCACCCCCTTGTTTCAGTAGGTTATTGACAACATGTAGTATACTGTAAATATTACAGTCAAATATTGACATACCTGTTGCATGCATGGCTAAAAGTTACATACTGTATTGATCTTCTTCCATTGCTAATGATGTTGATGTCTAATATTCTATACAGATATACGTGAAATCTTTCGATAGAGATACTGTATATTCCATACTGTACACATTCAAGTGAATCATAACTGACTGCTCAGTGTTCAAACCTATTGATTATGTATCTGGTATTAGCCCCAGGGCAGTGAGTCATCCCACTAATGATATACGAAGAGAGATTGATTGACAGGCAGATCGATGTGAGTAATTAAATGTTTGATTGATTATTGATGCATGTTTTGATCTGTGTTTCTCCTCTCCTCAGGGCCACCCTGGTCTAATTGGTCTGATCGGGCCCCCAGGAGAGCAGGGAGAGAAGGGTGACAGAGGTCTGCCAGGCCCCCAGGGGACATCAGGACCCAAAGGAGACAATGTGAGCAGACCTACAACTGTTGTTTACATGATTATTGAGCGATGTTTACCTAATAAAAAGTGACATGTTGTGGTTTGGTCTGATAATACAGTTGATCATATCAAGTCAACACAGTTAAGTGTGGTTTGATCCCCCTCTCTTCTCTCCTTCCTATCTAATTTTCTCCCTCCAGGGTATTGCTGGCCCCTCAGGTCCTCTTGGTCCCCTGGGACCTCCAGGATTACCAGGTCCTCCTGGTCCTAAAGGAGCTAAGGGGTCATCGGTAAGCGTCCCCACAAACTACCATGCCCCTGTCAACCATGTCCTACTGTCCCCTCAAAATCATGTCCCACTGTCCATAGAAGTTGTGTATATGACCTTATAAAGTCTAAACCATGTCCTACTGTCAATAGAGGCTGTGTGTATGATGCTGTTCTGTTCTGTCTTCCTCAGGGTCAAACTGGTCCCAAGGGAGAGACTGGTGTTCCTGGACAACCTGGGCCTCCTGTAAGTTATCTTCATGATTGTGTGATGTCATTACATGTTGTTGTTTTGTAGTTTTACTGCATGTTTTACTATACATAAACTATACGTACTGTATAATGATTAGTTAAGTAAACAAAATTATACTACGTGAAGATTAATAATAGAATACCCTTGACTAAAGCATCTCTCTCCCATTTCTCTCCCTCTCTTCCCCTCCCCCTCTCCTCTCCCCCCTCTCCCATTCTCCCCCTCTCCCCTCTCCTTTCCCCGTCTCCTCACCTCTTCCTCTCCCCCTCACGTCCTCCACCTCTTCCCCTCTTTCCCCCTCTCCTTTCTCCACCTCCTCCTCACCTCCTCCCCCTCTTCTATCCTCATCTCTTCCCCTCCTCCTTCCCCCCCCTCTACTTTCCCTGTCTCCTCCTTTCCCCCTCTCTCTCCTTCTCCACCCCCATAGGGTCCTCCTGGGGACGTCATCCACCCGCTGCCCATGCAGTCAAGCCCCAAGCGGAGCCGCAGGAACATTGATGCCAGCCAGATGATGGATGAGGCCAATGCAGATGCCAACTACAAGGACTACGACGATGGTATGGAGGAGATCTTCGGATCCCTCAACTCCCTCAAGCTGGAGATCGAGCAGATGAAGCACCCGCTGGGAACACAGGGCAACCCCGCCCGCACCTGCAAGGACCTGCAGCTATGCCACCCCGACTTCCCCGATGGTGGGCATCGATTTGAGATCTGAAATGCTATATCTGACGTTCTCAAGTCTTACTAAGTTTGGTGCTGAAGCCCCGGAATAATCTTGTTTGAAACTTGTTTGGAAAAGGTGGCTGGTGCTAGCCATCTTTTTCATACAGGTGGGGCTATTTTATACAGGTCAAAGTCAATATTAAGGGCCAAGTGTCACTACTATAATGGATTTAAATGTGATAGAGAAATAGGATTATAAATATGATTGGTATTTGATGATATTGCCTGTCATTGAGTGTAAGTGGGGTGTAGAATAGTCTCTCTCCTTGGAATGCTAAATCATGCTAATTTAAACATTGAATGATCTCTGATGAAAAGGTTTCTAATTGTTAAGGTTCCCTCCTTCCTCTCTCCTTCCCTCTTTCTTTTCCCTCTTCCCCATTTTCTCCCTTCCGCCCTCCCTCCCTCCCTCCATTTCTTGTCATTTTCAGGTGAATACTGGATCGACCCCAACCAGGGTTGCTCAAGGGACTCGTTCAAGGTTTACTGCAACTTCACAGCAGGAGGAGAGAGCTGCATCTACCCTGATAAGAAGTCTGAAGGGGTAAGTCATGGCGCTTTTACACACACAACTGGTAAAATTGTCAGATTTTGAGAGCCAATGATAGAAATTCAGTGGGAGAAAATGCTTAAAATAAATGCTTAAAAACTGTAACCGTACACATTCGAGAAGTTTTGGTGGATATAATGAGGGAAATATTTACAAAATATTAAAATTCATCATGCCTGCATGGTATGGTGATATTTATGGTTGATTAAAAAAGTGTGTATAAAACAATCTGTCTACATTGTTCTGTCAAGTGTCAACTGTTCCCCATTTGATTGACAGGTTAAATAACTCTGACTGTATGATGCAGATAAGTTAATATTTATTTATTCTTCCCTGGCCCCAGGCAAAGTACTATGCATATAAATCATATATACCTCTCTCCTGACAATACTGCATAATCACATAACACTCATGTATGTAAGATTCATGCATCACTGTTCCTTTACTTGTATGAGTGTAATACCCAGGGTCCTCCAAGCCCCGAGGGGGCAGCAGCTTCATGTAAGACGTTTGGTGTTACACACTACTGACATGTCAAAGAATATATTTGGGGCAGTCCCTCACTGTCAACAGAGAGTCAACGATTCCCTTGCACACGCATGTACATGCATGCATACACGTGAACACACACACACACAGTTCTGCCGTACTATCCTCCAGCTAAGTGTCAGCGGCCTAGTGTCGTGCCTGGCCCAGTCACCTGTAATAGGTTATGGCAGGTGACAGGCACCCAGAGAGGATTCTGCTGCTGGTTGGTTATACATGGTGGAGTGGAGAGGAGAGGAGAGGAGGTGTGCGCACACATACACACACACACATCCCTCCCTGCTAGCCTGGGACACTGTATCCCAAGTCTACCAATCATGAGTTATGCAGAGGAGAGGATAGAGGAGAGGAGATAGATAGGTGAAGGACAGGAGAGAAAAGGAAGAGTTAGAAGTAGAAGGTATCAGTTGTCTCCTACAGTAGATGGGATCAGTTCTAGGGTATCAGTTGTCTCCTCCAGGAGAAGGGATCAGTTCTAGGGTATCAGTTGTCTCCTCCAGGAGAAGGGATCAGTTCTAGGGTATCAGTTGTCTCCTCCAGTAGAAGGGATCAGTTCTAGGGTATCAGTTGTCTCCTCCAGTAGAAGGGATCAGTTATAGGGTATCAGTTGTCTCCTACAGTAGATGGGATCAGTTCTAGGGTATCAGTTGTCTCCTCCGGTAGAAGGGATCAGTTCTAGGGTATCAGTTGTCTCCTCCAGGAGAAGGGATCAGTTCTAGGGTATCAGTTGTCTCCTCCAGTAGAAGGGATCAGTTATAGGGTATCAGTTGTCTCCTAGAGTAGATGGGATCAGTTCTAGGGTATCAGTTGTCTCCTCCAGTAGAAGGGATCAGTTCTAGGGTATCAGTTGTCTCCTCCAGGAGAAGGGATCAGTTCTAGGGTATCAGTTGTCTCCTCCAGGAGAAGGGATCAGTTCTAGGGTATCAGTTGTCTCCTCCAGTAGAAGGGATCAGTTCTAGGGTATCAGTTGTCTCCTCCAGTAGAAGGGATCAGTTATAGGGTATCAGTTGTCTCCTACAGTAGATGGGATCAGTTCTAGGGTATCAGTTGTCTCCTCCAGGAGAAGGGATCAGTTCTAGGGTATCAGTTGTCTCCTCCAGGAGAAGGGATCAGTTCTAGGGTATCAGTTGTCTCCTCCAGTAGAAGGGATCAGTTCTAGGGTATCAGTTGTGTCCTACAGTAGAGGGGATCAATTCTAGGGTATCAGTTGTCTCCTCCAGTAGAAGGGATCAGTTCTAGGGTATCAGTTGTCTCCTTCAGTAGAAGGGATCAGTTCTAGGGTATCAGTTGTCTCCTCCAGTAGAAGGGATCAGTTCTAGGGTATCAGTTGTCTCCTCCAGTGGGGTCCCCTGCTGCTCACTCCACTCATGCTAGGAGAGCTGAAAGTGCCTTTCAAGACAGCAGGGTGTGTTTAATGTATGCTGTCTCCCAGCGCTAATTGATCTCTAGCTGAACATTCATTAACACATTAAGGCATTGATGACAAGCCCTGTATAAACCTTGTATCCGACTCATCTAGCTCATTACTGAAGTATAATAATATTCAGAATATTATCACACTGGAGTACCACTGGCCATTAATGTGATAGATCTTAATGGGTAGATCTTCAGCTAAAGCTGAATAGAATTTAAATGAAAAAATAGATATATGTTTACTTCTCGATGGCTATACAGCAGACTCTTAACAGCTTTTTAATTGAAAAGTGACTTCTTGTTGGCTATGCAGCAAAAGCTTAACTAGTTTTAAATGAAAACCAGAAAAACAAAGCGACTTGTCTTTACCTACAGTATACAGCAGAAGCTTAAATGAACACCATAAAACCATAGTCACTGCTATATTGGTATAGAGCTGCATTAGAACTACCAATAAGTATCTTAGTTTTTCCCCATTCTGCTCTATACCAATATAGTAGTGACTATGGTCCTCTGTAGCTCAGCTGGTAGAGCACGGTGCTTGTAACGCCAAGGTAGTGGGTTCGATCCCCGGGACCACCCATACACAAAAAAAAATTATGCACGCACGACTGTAAGTCGCTTTGGATAAAAGCGTCTGCTAAATGGCATATTATTATTATTATTATGGTGTTCATTTAAGCTTCTGGTCAAAAGCAGTGCACTGTATAAGGAATAGGGTGCCATTTAGTATTCATACAACATCTCTTAATGAATCACTGTGTACTCATTAATATTTGATCAGTAATTAGCTGCCAGCCAATGTTTATACAAAATGTGATAATGGCTTGCTAAGGTATTTTACACTGTCCCGAGCTGTTCGGTGTCACACAATACTACTGCAGGTCTCTCAGACGCCACAGATGGACCAAGGGAGGGAGGGTTTAGAGGGGAAGAACGAGGGATGAAGTTGTTCTTTCTTTCAGGAGGCTGTTCTTACTGTTTTTCTTTCTTTAACCTTCATTTTTTGTCCTCCTCCTCCTCTTCCCCCCTGTTTCGCTCTATCCGTACCCCAGACTAGGCTCACCTCCTGGGTAAAGGAGATCCCTGGCTCCTGGTTCAGTGAATTCAAACGTGGTAAACTGGTAAGCCCCCCTGACGCCCCCCTTCCCCCCGTCCCCTTCCCTTTTTCCTGAACGGCTCATCTCATATTTTACAGAGCAAAATGGCAAAATGGCCCAAAGACACCCCAGGCTCTTGGTATAGTCGCTACAAGCGAGGTTCTCTGGTAAGTGGCACGCCCACAGGTCTCTGGAGGCCCAGCTAGGGTGACTCCTGGCTGGGTCTCTGTGGGCCTGAGGGCCCTGCATGGTTCTAGGTTCTGGTTCTGGTCAGTACTGGTTCTGCATGGTTCCTGTACTGGTTGGCACTGGTCTTTGACTGGCACTCTGGCTTGTGGTTGTGGCGACACTGCTCTGCATGGTTCAGCACGATCAAGCTCAGCTCAGCACACCTTCAGTAAGACATACTGCAGTAGGTGAAGTCTCTTCCTTCCAGAATAGAGGGAGACATAGTTGGTGGAACAGACAGACTGGCAGACATACTTTACCATGGCAACTAGTAGTTGAAGAAGTTAAAGACAAGTTTCCATTGAAGTTCAATACAAAAAGGTAAGTGTAGTACAAAAAGTCATAGAATTGAGTAAATCATAGTGTGTTGGCACTGAATGTTGCCATGGGAAAGTATGAGTGTAAATGCATCCACTCAACCTGCCTCTCTCTGAAGTTGGAGAGCATCACCTAGAAGTGACTGAGTGCCTCTCACAGTTAGACACACATTTCTATTTAAACACAGTTACAACAACTACTCCTATTGCCCTCAGCATTTCCAGCTGACTCATAGATACTCTTACTGTACAGATACCTATTCATAAATCATGTGAAAGCTAGTCACAGGAGAGTGATTGGGCACCATTTTGTTCCTGCTACACTCATTTCACACATTCACCTTCTCATTCACTCACATCAGGATTACGGTAGGTAACAATACTGATTCAATGTGAACAGTCAAAGGTCAGGCACTCAGTCACATTCCCAGGGGCTTCTGGGTACACCCAATTTTGACTTGCGGCTGCGATGAAGAGGTAATGTTTCCATGGCGATGTAGGGCTGTTTCTACACACTGGTTCTGCGGGGCAGAGCGGGGATGAGGGAGGGAGGGGAGGAACAGACAGAAGCAGGGGAGGATCTACCTAGCCTTTCTGAGTACCTGGACACTCACAGGGGTGAGGGGTACTACTCCCTTTAGGAGCCACTGATTGACAGACAGACAGACAGACACTGTTACTTGGACATAATGGATATAGGATATAGTTTTTTATGAGCCCAAATTCCTATCTGATGATGGTGTGGCCAACTGATGATGGTGTGGCCAACCAAATTCCTATCTGATGATGGTGTGGCCAACTTGTGGGTACCTGAAAATACAGTACAACAGATTTGATTGGCTTCCCTCTAATAGTAATCTGTAATGTCCATTAATGTCCAGGTTGAGTCGTGTGTGTGTGTGTGTGTGTGTGTGTGTGTGTGTGTGTGTGTGTGTGTGTGTGTGTGTGTGTGTGTGTGTGTGTGTGTGTGTGTGTGTGTGTGTGTGTGTGTGTGTGTGTGTGTGTGTGTGTATCTATACACGCACACACATTAGTGGCTCTCTGCTTCGACTGCATGGCATGGGCATTGCATGCGCTTGGCTCTTGGTCTGAGTCAGTCCTGTTTGTCTGAAAGAAGAAGAGAACCCTGTGGAACTGATGGTGGAACACTGCTGGTTGGTATGGAAACGGATCTCCAGCGTAAAATAGCATCACACCAAAGACTGATGTTCACACATGGACGGGTCATCAGGCATGATTAGTAATCATTAGAGACTAACTACATTAGTATAATAGAACACATGTTGGTTTAGTATTCACTTTAACAAGGCAAATTAGGCTAATTCTAAATTGCGGAAACCGATTAAACCATTATTATTTTTCATTTATACAATTACGTTTTACATTTACTAATGGGCTCGTATCAAAACAATACATTTCCAGAATTTCTTAATTAAAGCTAAAGTGTTCAATTACGGTTAGCTCCTCGATTGAGAGTATTCGTCGCTTGTACATTGCTAGTAGAATGCTATTCCTACAGAACCATTGTAGTCTTTCAGCAGAGAATAAGCCAGTCAATATCTAAGGCCCCAGAGCCTGTAGATTAAAGCTCCTGTAGTTACCCCTGTCTGCCTTACTGTTTCTCAGACACGAGCTTGCTCAGAGAGACCCAGACAGACAGACAGACAGACAGACCTCATAATATAGCAAGCCTCTCTATCTCTCCCAAAGCTGGTTGATGACAGCCTAGATATTTCACTCTAAAGGACCTAGCCAGAACACCTCTGATATATCCCCCCGCCTGATTTGTCGTCTGAGGAATCGGAATTGTATCCTACTCACGTAGCGCCACCGTGAATTATGGGTAATGAAGCTTAGCATACCCTCTGGAGACGAGCCGGCCACCGTTGATCTTCTTACCTACAACCCCCCTCTCTCCCTGGTGCTGCAGTGACTGATGGGACAAACCTATGTCGCGGCGCACTGCGCCCACCGATTGACATGCCATAATTCTGTCAAAGCAGCCGTTGCGCCAGAGAGAGAGGTGAGGAATGCTGACATGTTTGAGTGACGGTGTGTCATTGCACTGAGTCCGCCACGATGCTGCATATACCTACAGTCTGCTGTCTGCGAAACACTCCGTCTAACATCACATGAAATCGTATCCCCACGACGACATTACTAGGTGTCAGAATTAGAATTCACAGATAAAAGTGAGAAACCCTCCCGAGACACCACAGTACATGAGAACGGTGTGATGTGTAGATTTGAGTGTTCTTGGTAGAGAACACACAGTAAAGCAATGTTGTGTCTGAAATGGCACCCTATTCTTTAAATAGTGTACTACTTTTCACCAGAGCACTGCTCAAAAGTAGTGCACTATTTAGGGAATAGGGTGCCATTTCAGATGCACCCAAATATGTATAGTATGTATGTATAGTGTCTGTATTAGTCGACAGTGTCTGTTCCGGCCGAGACCCTATATCCCCTTTCCTCCCTGTCTAGCTCTCGTATGTGGACGCTGAGGGAAACCCCATTGGTGTGGTCCAGATGACCTTCCTGCGTCTGCTGAGTGCGGCCGCCCGCCAGAACCTCACCTACAACTGCTACCAGTCGGTGGCCTGGCACGACCAGGACGGGGACTCGTACGACAAGGCCATCCGCTTCCTGGGGTCCAACGACGAGGAGATGTCCTACGATAACAACCCCTACATCAGAGCCGTGGTGGACGGCTGTGCGGTGAGTGGATGGAAGGGTGGGGGAAAGTGTGTGTAACGGGTGGAAGAGTGTGTGTGTAAGGGCATAGGTGTGTGTGCAGTGATTTGCTGGTCATGTGTATAACGGCATGTGTGTTTTGTGTGTCTGTGTGGGGAGTGAATTGTGTGTCTGTGGGGTGGGGGGAGTGAATTGTGTGTCTGTGTGGGGTGGGGGGAGTGAATTGTGTGTCTGTGTGGGGTGGGGGGAGTGAATTGTGTGTCTGTGTGGGGTGGGAGGAGTGAATTGTGTGTTTGTGTGGGATGGGGGGAGTGAATTCTATGTTTGTGTGGGGTGGGGGGAGTGAATTGTGTGTTTGTGTGGGGAGTGAATTGTGTGTTTGTGTGCGACTGTGTGTGGTTTAGAAAGAGGTATGATTAATGTGAATAGTAAGCCTCTACACAGTTTCCTGTTTGTTTAAATGATTTAAGATTTGATGTAAAAAAATAAACTCTACTGTATATAGAGGTCGAAGTACAGTAGCACTTTCTCACTATGTCTCTCCCGCTCTCTGTTTTTCAGCTGAAAAAGGGCTATGAAAAGACAGTACTGGAGATCAACACACCAAAGGTGGAACAGGTGCCTTTTGTTGACATCATGTTCAACGATTTCGGCGGAGCTACGCAGAAGTTTGGATTCGAAGTGGGTCCTGTCTGTTTCATCGGCTAAGACTGTTTACTGAACAAAATGGAGAAAATAAAAAGCATCTTTGTTTTCTCAGAAACAAAACACATGAATAGGACAATTTGTATTTGTGTAAAACATTCTGTGTCCAAAAGCAACAAGTATGAATAAAATACACAAAAATCAAGATGAGAATACTACAATAAATTTCTAGAGGATTTGATGTCAAAAAAAAAAAAAGAGCAACCTTGTAACCTCAGTGTGCCTTCTCCATCACATGAATAAGTCAGATACTACCGACCCCTATCTTCACCACTGACCCCTATCACCGATCCCAGCGCACTTGATGTAGATCCAGTCTGGTTGTCCAATGCACCGGAGGCAAACCTTTACCTGCTACTCCACTGGTTTCAGAAGGTTGCCATGGACTCCATCCCATGTGGCAGGTTGCTTCTTTGTTTGTTTTTTATCGGTTTTTGTCATTGTTGTTTTTTGTCTCCCTCTCAATTCCCACTTTGAATATTTTATTCATTAGTTCATTCATTCGCTCATTCATTCATTTTGGAAGCTTTGTTTTGTGCATAATTGTCTCCCCATTCTTCTGAATGGAACTTATATATATAAATATATATAAATATTTTTTGTATGTTTGTAAGTACTTTCTGTATATTTTTCCTAGTAATGTTTATTGTTTCTGGCTTCAAAACATGCATGTGACCTTTTAAGACATGAGGTAAGAGATGATGGTCATTGGAATACATCAAATTTGCAGATACTAGAGTAAGGAATTGGACGTGTAAATTGGAGAATAGATGAGGAGTGCTTGTCTTGTTGCTGGGTGTGAAGAACACCTTATTGTAATTTAAGAACCGAATGAAAATAAAATATGGAAATAATACTCTGCGCTAGTATGTGAGAGTTGATTAGCATAAAATAAAATGTGTCAAGAAAAAAACGACAAAAAACATTCCTCCTCTTGTGTCCTCTATTTTGGGTGCATTTGGAGATTTTATTAACTTAATAAACAACTTTGATATTTTTTTCTTCAATACTTCCATATTTCTACTCTATCAAACTATATATGCAACGGGAGATGTCACTTTTCAATGAAACACAAGAAATCAAGACTTAGGTGCTATTTTCTCTCCTGTGGTGCTATGATATTTTCAAGTTTGTTGTTATTTTGAAAGTACAGTTAACTGTTGGTGGTGATGTTAACCTGTCACCATGACTACCCTGTCTGTCCCTGACCCTCTTAGCCCCTAACCTCTGACACAACATCTTCGCTACATTCTTATTTATGTCCAGGGGCGTTTTAATGCATGCCAGTTTGCTTCATATTCATTCATAGATCAATGCAGTATTTTATTTTATGTATTTCTCTGCTTCCAAGGCCCACTTAGTAAAAACTAACAGCGTCTAATCAAACTGCAACTTACTTGGAATGTGATAATAGAAATAAGATTGTACTCAGTTGCCGAATGTGGTGCTAATTTATCTAACTTTCTTAGATGTCTTAAAAAAAAAAGAAAACGGTAGAAGCGATGCTGCAATGCTTGCATATCATGGTTCCAAGACTTGGAGCAATTTGCGAATTGATCTCAGTGATTGGTGTTATGTGCAATGGATCATCTTTTTTCACTTCGCCAAGCTTTTTCCTGCTTTCCTTTTTCGGGGTTGGGGGTGAAGGTGACTGGTTTGGAAGGGGTACGGAGTGTCTTCCCCGTTGAGTATTCCAAAGCACATGGCCGAGGAACAGTTTGGAGTTTTGGTACCTGAAACCATTAACTTTCTTACCAAAGGCTTTCTTTTTATATTGCTTTAAGTTCCTACAGGGCCAAGAATCCACTACGTATTTTGGTATCCACTATTTGAAAATGTGGCAGAATTGTCAATGATGATTAAAATCAGATGAATCATGTACAAGTCCAAAAAATATATTAAAAAAGTTGTTTTGAACGATATCAGATAAGCCCGCTTATAGGTAGAAAATCCAGATGCAAAGCTTGTTTTTGTATTGTTGTTTGGGGTCTTCTGATTTAACTGTTGGTTTATTTTCTTTAGCCCTAGTTATCCCCTTTGTACAAACTATGCACTCTGCCTGCTTTTGACCACTACAGCATCTACCACAGACATTTTTACTGTCCTGCATAAGTAGCTAGTTTTTTGTTATGTTTTTTGTTTTTACCTTCTAGATATGTGACTTGAACCATTTATGTTAAGATAGCTCAATACACTTATTGATCATCAGTTTTTAATGTTCATTTCGATGAAGCACGCCAAATTTAACGTTAGCTCTCAATAAAAGAACAAAACATTTTTGTAAATTTTCAGAACCAGCAGTAATGCTGCCAATCATTTTTTATTTTATTTTATTTTATTGTTTTACGTTTGTCTGTTTGTTAGTTTTTATGGTCTTGTCAAACCTGTGTAAGAGAGGATAGAAGATATATTGGTTTTTATGTCAATAAATTCAAGTTTACTGTGGCCACCCACTCTTGTATGTCTTTTGAAGCATTAAAACCTATCTGTATGCATGAAATTGTAAGGTTTTTTTCTCTTGTTTTTATACTTTATAATGACATGATCTCCAACCCACCTTTTATTAATAAAATAGATAGAATGCTAAATTTCATATGATAAAATTGAAAACGGTCATGTCCATAATTGTGAAGTGGAGAGAGAATGGTGATATTGTAACTCTCTACCCACAGCCAATGTTAATTTGTAGTATATTTATTGTATTATTTAAAAATAAATGTAAATTGATACCGTAGTATTACTGGAAGGCGCCCTCTTTATCTCGGAAACAGAATTATTTATCGTTAAATGGTTTTCAGTCACAATTTGCAGTTTTTCTAAATGAAATATTACTGCAACTCCCCTAAACACTGGTGTTATGGTATCCTACCTTGATCCAAAAATCCACCATCAATGAGATGTGGACACAAATATGTTTTATTCATTTTTCTCATTCTTTTATAGACTGTTGGAAGACTATCATACCTAAACATTAAACGTTAAAAAAGTGAAGTTTAATATATATATATTTTTTCATAGTTATAGAATCCACAGTTAGAATATGATCTTGCGAAGCAAAACATGTTTATAGTAAGTGAAGTTACATAATTTCTAAAATCCTTCTTCTGGCATCCTGATTACGACTGAAAATCGTTGCTGTCTTAATGTGTTTTACCACCTCCACCCCTCATTAGAATAAATGTGCATGCAGTGCCTTTTGAAAGTATTCATACCCCTTGACTTAGTCCACATTTTGTTGTGTTACAGCCTGAATACAAAATTTATAAAATATATTTGTTTCTCACCCATCTACATACAATTCCCCGTAACAACAAACTGAATTGTCTTTTTTTAAATGTTTGCACATTTATTGAAAATTAAATACAGCAATATCTCATTTACACAAGTATTCACACCCCTCAGTCAATACATATTAGAATCACCTTTGGCAGCGATTATACAGTGGCTTGCGAAAGTATTCAACCCCCTTGGCATTTTTCCTATTTTGTTGCCTTACAACCTGGAATTAAAATTGATTGTTTGGGGGTTTGTATCATTTGATTTACACAACATGCCTACAACTTTGAAGATGCGAAATATTTTTTATTGTGAAACAAACAAGAAATAAGAAAACAAAACAGAAAACTTGAGCGTGCATAACCATTCACCCCCCCAAAGTCAATACTTTGTAGAGACACCTTTTGCAGCAATTATAGCTGCAAGTCTCTTGGGGTATGTCTCTATAAGCTTGGCACATTCAGCCACTGGGATTTCTGCCCATTCTTGAAGGCAAAACTGCTCCAGCTTCTTCAAGTTGGATGGGTTCTGCTGGTGTACAGCAATCTTTAAGTCATACCAAAGATTCTCAATTGGATTGAGGTCTGGGCTTTGACTAGGCCATTCCAAGACATGTAAATGTTTCCCCTTAAACCACTCAAGTGTTGCTTTAGCAGTATGCTTAGGGTCATTGTCCTGCTGGAAGGTGAACCTCCGTCCCAGTCTCAAATCTATGGAAGACTGAAACAGGTTTCCCTCAAGAATTTCCCTGTATTTAGCGCCATCCATTATTCCTTCAATTCTGACCAATTTCCCAGTCCCTGCCGATGAAAAACATCCCCACAGCATGATGCTGCCACCACCATGCTTCACTGTGGGGATGGTGTTCTCAGGGTGATGAGAGGTGTTGGGTTTGCGCCAGACATAGCGTTTTCCTTGATGGCCAAAAAGCTAAATTTTAGTCTCATCTGACCAGAGTACCTTCTTCCATATGTTGGGGAGTCTCCCACATGCCTTTTGGTGAACATCAAACGTGTTTGCTTATTTTTTTCTTTAAGCAATTGTCACGTCTCCTCCCGTTGCTCCCCTCCGGCTCTCTGATTCGCTTGTGTACTGATCCACCGGTCTGAGCGCACCACCTCGGCAACACCGGAATGGAAACCCAACGCACCCTAATCACCTCCAGCGCACCTGCACCTCATCATCTCATCACCATCCCTGTACTGTTCAGTGTTTTGTTGTGTGTGATTGTTAGTGTCATGTCGCGTACTCGCTCTTTGTTGTTCTCTTGCTCAGTGTTAAGTAAACCTTTACATTGTTGATTCCTGCGTCTGCGTCCTGCCTCTTCGTATCCTCAGTACTCGTCACAGAAACACACACCCTTCACGAAGATTGATGCAGCAGGTAATCCTCCTGGAGTTTCCCAGCGCCTCGACCAGCACCAGCAGCAGTTTGCCCAGCTGAACGCCGCCATGCAGGAAGTGCTCCAAACGCCGCATAAACTGACCATCGCTCCAGTTCCACCTCAGGGAGCAGCGAGTGTACCCAGTCCACCTCCTCTTGTGCTATCACCAACGTCTGAGGGACCCCTCGCCCTGCCGGAGCGCTATGACTGGAAAACGACGAAATGTAGAGAATTCCTGTTACAGGTCTCACTGTATCTGGCGCGTCAGCGTGGTGCATCTCCATCGGACCAAGCCAGGATAGCGCTGGTGATTTCGCTACTGAAGGGAAAGGCGCTGGATTGGGCCACGGCAGTCTGGGAAGGAGGTGAGGCCACGGCGCTTCCCTACTCCACCTTCCTCGCTCAGTTCAGGGCGGTGTTCAATCATCCCATGGAGGGAAAGGACAGGGGTGAGCGTCTCCTCCGGCTACAACAGGGAGAGGAGGCCGCATTCGAGTACGCCCTGAGCTTTCGCACGATGGCGGCGTCTTCCGTCTGGAATGAGCGTGCTCTGCGCACGGCCTTCAGGAGAGGCTTACAGGAGGACATCACGACGGAACTCGCATGTCGGGACGATGAGATGGACCTTGATACCCTCATCGCCACGTCCATTCGTCTTGACGACATGTTGAGAGACTGTTATAATGACTTTTGATACAGGATTCTTAATGTTTGTAAACTCCTAAGCTGCATGTAGGAGAGGGGACAAGGACACGCCATGTGTTATAGAGGTCACTGGTGAATGACAGAGGGTCGGTGTGCAAAGATAGATTGGGGGCCACTTGTGATAATCTTAGAAGGTGTACGTGAGGGAATGGCCTGGCTGGGGTGACATACAATACTAAGTATGTGGATGCTATTGTGGTAGATGAGTGACACTCAATGATGGTTGGCAGATATTGGAAGAAGCAGCTCAGAGAGCATTATATAAACTGAGAGATTTTGTATGGAAGTCATTCATATGAGTCTGTACCGCCTGTCATTGAATCCATTATTGTAACCATTAAATAATGACTGAATCAACTCCCCATATGAGTGTCGGCTACTCTCTTGCATCATGAACTTCTCGATACTAGAAACTCATCATAACAGAGACCGACGGCATTCCCTACACCCCCCGGAGCCTCGACGCTCACCCCATCTGAGCTATGGAAGCCGTCCTGCCTCCGATAGTTTCCCACCGTACCACTGCCTTCTCCACTACACGTCACCTTGATGGACAATAAACCACTTGGATCAGGCACCATTACGCACGTCACTCTCCCAAAAACCATCACCATTCCCACACTACCGGAGCACCACGAGGAGTTGTCCTTCCACATCGTCACGTCACCCCTTCACCGGATCGTCTTGGGATTGCTCTGGCTCAGACTACACAACCCCACCATCAATTGGATCACCAAGTTAATCACAGCCTGGTCCCCCTCATGCCGGAGGATCTGCCTGCCGGTGGTTTGTTGTTCCACGTCAGTGGAGAGTCCAGAGTCCACCCTCCAGACCAACATTCCTTGTGAGTATGCAGATCTCTCCGATGTCTTCTCTGCCTCCAAGGCTAAGTGTCTCCCTCCTCACAGGCCCTGGGACTGCACCATTGACCTGCTGGAGGGACAACACCCCCCGAAGAGTCGCATATACTCCCTCCCATAGCGGAGACTGAGGCCATGGAGAAGTATGTGGTGGAGACCCTGAAACAGGGGTTCATCAGACGCTCTACCTCTCCTGTCTCTGCCAGCTTCTTCTTTGTGGCCAAAAAAGACGGCGGACTGAGGCCGTGCATTGACTACCGGGGGCTGAACGCAGTCACCACCAAGTACTGGTACCCCCTCCCTCTGGTTCCGTCGGCCATCGAGCAGCTGCGAGCTGCCCGGTACTTTACCAAGTTGGACCTGAGGAGTGCCTACAACCTGATCCGAATCCGGGAAGGAGACGATTGGAAGACGGCATTCAGCACTACCTCAGGCCACTATGAATACTGCGTCATGCCCTATGGCCTCGCCAACGCACCTTCCATGTTCCAGTCCTTCGTCAATGACGTGTTCCGAGACATGCTGAGTTGACAGGTGGTGGTGTACATCAACGATATCCTGATCTACTCGGCTACATTCGAGGAGCACGTCAGGGATGTCCGAGCAGTCCTAGACATCGTCTCGGACCGCGGCCCCCAATTCACCTCCCGAGTGTGGAAGGCTTTCCTGGAGAAGATCGGGGTCACGGCCAGCCTCACTTCCGGGTATAGGCCTCAGACAAATGGGCAGGTGGAGCGCATGAACCAGGAACTGGGGAAGTTTCTTCATTCCACTGTCAGGACCGGCAGGGTTAGTGGGTGAGGTTTCTTCCCTGGGCAGAATATGCCCAGAACTCCCTCGTTCACTCCTCCATGGGGCTCACTCCCTTCCAGTGCGTCCTGGGGTACCAGCCGGCCCTGGCCCCTTGGACACCCAGCCAGACCGATGCGCCCGCTGTTGACGAGTGGTTCCGCATGGCCGGACAGGTCTGGGACACCGCCCATGTTCATCTCCAGAGGGCCATTAGCCGCCCGCCTGGGGATCGTGTCTGGCTGTCTACTAAAAACCTCCCTCTCCGCCTGTCCTGAAAGAAACTGAGCCCCCGGTTTGTGGGGCCGTTTAAGGTCCTCCGGCAGATAAATGAGGTATCGTATTGGCTGCTCCTTCCCCCTCACTACCGTGTCTCACCCACTTTTCATGTGTCTCTCCTCAGGCCGGTGGTTCCTGGTCCTCTGGCGGATGCCGTCCCCCGGGGTACACTTCACAAATTTGGATTATTTTGTGTATGTCCATTACATGAAATCCAAATAAAAATCAATTTAAATTACAGGTTGTAATGCAACAAAATAGGAAAAATGCCAAGGGGGATGAATACTTTTGCAAGGCACTGTAGCTATGAGTCTTTATGGGTAAGTCTCTAAGATATTTGGACACCTGGATTGTACAATATTTACACATTATTCTTAAAACAATTCTTCAAGCTCTGTCAAATTGGTTGTTCATCATTGCTAGACAGCCATTTTCAAGTCTTGCCATAGATTTTCACGCCGATTTAAGTCAAAACTGTAACTAGGCCACTCAGGAACATTCAACTTCGTCTTGGTAAGCAACTCCAGTGTAGATTTGGCATTGTGTTTTAGGCTATCGTCCTGCTGAAAGGTGAATTTGTCTCCCGGTGTCTGTTGGAAAGCAGCCTGAACCAGGTTTTCATCTAGGATTTTGCCAGTACTTACCTCTATTCCGTTTATTTTATCCTAAAAAACTCCCTAGTCCTTTCCGATGCTTGAAAATATGATTAGTGGTACTCAGTGATGTGTTGTGTTGGATTTACCCCAAACATAACGCTTTGTATTCAGGACATAAAGTTAATTTCTTTGCCACATTTTATACAGTTTTACTTTAGTGCTTTAATGCAAACAGGATGCATGTTTTGGAAGATTTGTATCTGTACAGGCTTCCTTCTTTTCACTCTGTCATTTAGGTTAGTATTGTGGAGTAACTACAATGATGTTGATCCATCCTCAGTTTTTATCCTATCACAGCCATTAAACTTTGTAATTGTTTTAAAGTCACCATTGGGCTCATGGTGAAATCGCTGAGCGGTTTCCTTCCTCTCTGGCAACTGAGTTAGGAAGGATGCCTGTATCTTTGTAGTGACTGGGTGTATTGATACACCATCCAAAGTGTAATTAATAACTTCACCATGCTCAAAGGGATATTCAATGTCAGCTTTTTTTTTTTTTACTCATCTACCAATAGGTGTTCTTCTTTGTGAGGCATTGGAAAAACTCCCTGGTGTTTGTGGTTAAATCTGTGTTTGAAATTCACTGCTCGACTGAGGGACTACTCCTGAATTTATTTAGGCTTAAACACATAATTCCACATTATTGGGTATTGTGTGCAGGCCAGTGACAAAACATCTCAATTTAATAAATTTTAAATTCAGGCTGTAACACAACAAAATGTGGAAAAAGTCAAGGGGTGTGAATACTTTCTGTATCTAGAGGAGACAAATACTGATACTGGGTAAAAATAGTTTAAAACAGAACGACATGCAGAGTTACTTACATCCTCTCATCATCTCTTCGTAGGCCTGGTGCTTATCTTTGAATTAGCTTTGGCTTTCCATTTTGGTTGTTGGTCTTTCAGCATTCTAACAGGTTCTTAAAAAACTTTGTTATTAAAAACTCTGTATGTTCCCTTTAATGCACTGGATTTCTAACAGTATTCCTGGGCATTCGTTGTCTACACTATCTATCCCTCTCACGCATTCTCTCTGGCATTGTTTATTTCTAAAAGTATTCCTGGGCACCAACTCATTGTATACTTAATTAATAAGGCCCGAGGGGGTGTGGTATAT
>NW_028159667.1:42500-112500 GCF_964263955.1 Coregonus lavaretus | reverse complement strand
CAACTTTGCTTTTATCTGCTATTAGAGTCTAGTGGCAAATGCTAAAATAGTGTGCAACCTTAAAAAGGCACTTGCATACACAATGTACACTCTCAAGCACAGAAAAGCTAAGACACACCACACAGGCATATTCTCTCTCTCAATTCAATTCAATTCAATTCAATAGACTTTATTGACATGGCAAGTAAAATTACTTACATTGTCAAAGTATACATATAACAAAAATGGTGGGACCAACAGCAATAATAATAGTAGTAGTGGAAATGGGATTACCATTAACAGCAACTACAACAACAATATTAATGAGAATAACAATACATTAAAGCAATAGTAGTCGACCAATCTCAACATGACTGAGCAGACATATTACATGCTATGAAAGCCAAAACAAAACAGGAAATATTATTGACATTACATTACAATTTTCACTGGCTGTCCCTCAGGTTGTGGCAGGAGGACACATATTTGGCTGCCAAAATTGCACATTTTGGCTTTTCACCCAATAAATATTTGATTTTTTCTTCCTCTTTTATAGTTTCAAATTCGTTGTACTGAATGATAATTTTGGGAAAGAAAGATTCTCTTAGGTCTGAGTATTTGTCACAGTGTAATAGGAAATGCAGCTCTGTCTCTACCTCTCCCCGGGGGCAGAGTGCGCACAGCCTGTCCTCTCTGGGCAGCCAGGTTTGCCTGTGACGACCGGTCTCTATAGCCAGACTGTGCTCACTGAGTCTGTACCTAGTCAGTGTTTTTCTCAGTTTTCTATCAGTCACAGTGGTCAGATAGTCTGCCACCATGTACTGTCTGTTTAGAGCCAAATAGCATTGAAGTTTACTTTGATTTTTTGTGGTGTCTTTCCAATAGGTGATATATTTTTCTTTTTGCTTTGTGATGATTTGGTTGGGCCAGATTTTCTGAGTGCTGTCCTGAGGCTCTATGAGGTTGGTTTTGGTTAGTGAACTGAGCCTCAGAACCAGCTGGCTGAGGGGACTCTTCTCTTGTTTCATCTCTTGACATAGTAGAGCTGTGTGATGGAATGTTTTGGGGTCACTTGTTTTTAGATGGTTGTAAAATTTGATGGCTCTTTTTTCTATTCGAATAAGGAGGGGGTATTGGCCCAATTCTGCTCTACATGCGTTATTTGGAGTTTTTCTTTGCACTTGCAATGCAGTCTTGCAAAACTCTGCATGCAGTATTTCGATTGGATGTTTGTCCCATTTGGTAAATTCAGTATTAGAGAGCGGACCCCATACTTCGCTGCCATATAGAGCAATTGGTTCTATAACTGATTGGAAAATTTTGAGCCAGATTCTAATTGGGATTTCGATTTTAATATTCCTTTTAATGGCATAGAATGCTCTTCTTGCTTTGTCTTTCAGCTCATTCACAGCCATGTGAAAGCTACCTGTGTTGCTGATATTTAGTCCTAGATATGTGTAATTTTTGGTGTGTTCTAATAGAACTGTGTCCAAATAGAATTTATATTTGTCATCCTGATTTCCTGACCTTTTTTGGAATATCATTATATTTGTTTTTTTTAGATTAACGGTCAGGGCCCAGGTCTGACAGAATCTGTGCAGATGATCTAGATGCTGCTGTAACCCCTCCTTAGTGGGAGACAGTAGCACCAGGTCATCTGCGTACAGCAGACACTTGATTTCAGTGTTGTGTAGGGTGAGACCAGGTGCTGACGATTCTTCTAATGTTTTTGCCAATTCGTTAATGTAGATGTTAAATAGTGTTGGACTTATTGGGCAGCCCTGTTTCACTCCACGTCCCTGAGAGAAGAAGTCTGTTTGCTTGTTGCCGATTTTAATCGCACATTTGTTTTTAGTGTACATTGATTTAATAACATCATATGTTTTCCCTCCAATACCACTTTCTATTAGTTTGTAAAAAAGACCTTCGTGCCAAATTGAATCAAATGCTTTCTTGAAGTCTACAAAACACGAGTAGATTTTGCCTTTGTTTTGATTTACTTGTTTGTCAATTAGAGTCTGGAGGGTGTAAATGTGGTCTGTTGTACGATAATTTTTTACAAATCCAATCTGGCTTCTGCTTAGGACGTTGTGTTCATCAAGGAAATTATGTAGTCTGCTGTTTATGATACTGCAGAGAATTTTCCCCAAGTTGCTGTTAACGCAAATTCCTCTGTAATTATTTGGGTCAAATTTGTCTCCATTTTTATAAATTGGTGTGATCAATCCTTGGTTCCAAATATCGGGGAAAATACCTGCAGTTAGGATAATGTTGAAGAGTTTGAGTATAGCCAATTTGAATTTGTGGTCTGTATATTTGATCATTTCATTTAAAATACCATCAGCACCACAGGCCTTTTTGGGTTGGAGAGTGCAAAGTTTTTCCAATAATTCTTGTTCTGTAATTGGGGTATCCACAGGATTCTGATAGTCTTTGACTGCTGATTCAAGGATTTGTAATTTTTCTTGTATATCTTGTTGTTCTGGGCTATTTTTTATATTGCTGTAGAGGTTTGCAAAGTGATTTCTCCACATATCCCCATTTTGGATAGCCAATTCCTCATTATGAGGTTTGTTTAATTTACATTTACATTTTAGTCATTTAGCAGACGCTCTTATCCAGAGCGACTTACAGTTAGTGAGTGCATACATTCTTTTTATTTTTATTCTTTTTTTTTTATATATATATATATATATATATATATTTTTTTTTTTTTTTTCATACTGCCCCCCCGTGGGAATCGAACCCACAACCCTGGCGTTGCAAACGCCATGCTCTACCAACTGAGCTACATCCATTCCAATTCTCCCAGAAGTGGTTTGATTCTATGGATTCCTCAATGACATCCAGCTGATTTCTAATGTGCTGTTCCATTTTTGTTCTTAGGGTGTGTTTGTATTGCTTCAGTGTTTCCCCATATTGAAGACGTATATTTTTGTTGTCTGGGTCTCTGTGTTTATGATTAGATATATTTCTCAATGACTTTCTTAGATTTTTGCAATCATTATCAAACCATTTTTCATGATCTATTATTTTTGGTTTGCTCTTATGTTTCTTAAGATTAGCCAAGGAGGCTAATTTGTCAAATATAAAGTTTATGTTCCAAACGGCCAAATTTATACCTTCATTGGTGTAGGAGAATGTTAATGCTAAAAAGTTGTCCAGGAGAGATTGTATTTTTTGGCTACTAATTGCTTTTTGGTAGATTTCTGTACTGTTTGCACTCCATCTATAGGTCTGTTTAGTACCATGTAATTTATTGGGCCGTGATGCTTCATGGTTGGGTTCTGCTCTTTTCAGATACACTGTGATTTTACTGTGGTCAGAGAGAGGTGTTAGTGGGCTGACTGTGAAGGCTCTGAGAGACTCTGGGTTAAGGTCTGTGATGAAGTAGTCTACAGTACTGCTGCCAAGGGATGAGCTGTATGTGTACCTACCAAAAGAGTCCCCTCTTAACCTACCATTGACTATGTACAGACCCAGTGTTCGACAGAGCTTCAGGAGCTGTACTCCATTTTTGTTTTTCACTTTGTCATAGTTGTTTCTAGGGGGGTATGTGGGGAGGGAAAGGTTGTTGCTTCCCGGTAGGTGTTTGTCCCCATGACTGTTAATAGTGTCTAGTTCTTCTGCTGTTCTAGCATTCAGGTCTCCACAGACCAGCACATTGCCTTGGGCCTGAAAGTGACTAATCTCCCCCTCTAGAATGGAGAAACTCTCTTCATTGAAGTAGGGTGACTCTGAGGGGGGAATGTATGTGGCACAGAGGAAGACGTTGTTATCTGTTAAGATAGCCTCCTTGTTGATTTTTAGCCAGATAAAGAATTCTCCTGTTTTGATCAATTCGATTGAATTAGTTAGTTCAGATTTATACCATATTAGCATTCCCCCCGAGTCTCTGCCCTGTGTGATTCCTTTTAATTTGGTGGATGGTACGATTATCTCCCTATAACCTAGTGGACAGCCAGTGGAAACATCACCTCTGCACCATGTTTCCTGTAGTACTACAATATCAACATCATCAATTTCTTTAAGGAAGTCTGGGTTTCTGCTCTTTAGCCCAAAAGCAGAGGACTTCAAGCCTTGTTAATTCCAACATGCAACATAAAAAGACTTCATAACTGTTTTTTCTTTACATTCAAAATGAGATAAACACTCACAATCCAACAAGAACTATTAAAATAGGATTTTTCAATTAAGGTAAACTCTTATTATGCGAATGTGATTTGTTTATCATTTAAGATAGTATTTGTGTCATGCCACTTGGGTGGATGTAGTGTGAGGATGGTGGAGTTCTTGTGCTCATCTTACCATGACCCTCGGCCTATCACATGTGAGCATAGTAGATTCAGCATTTGTTTGATGTCACTCATTTCGTTGGTGGGAGCTGGACCAGTTGCTCCTCTCACAGCTTGTGCATAGCTCTGACTGCCGGGCTGTGGCTCCTCCAGGTGTGGGTCTGTGGTGGGGGGGAGGGTGGTGTTAGGCCTCGTCTGGGTGGGTCTGAAGCTGGGCTGGGGTGGTCTGTGCTGCGCTGGATGTGGTGGGCATTGAGGTTGGTGGTGCTGTGGCCGTGGCTGGGGGGTCCAGGGTACTGGTCCGGGGTGTTGTCTCGGTGATCTCGGGGGGGTGGAGATTGCTCCGCTGTTCCTGGGTGGAGAGGTCGGGATGCGGTTTAAAGCGACGTCCTTGAGAGTCTTAGCAAGGATGGGGACTGTCTCCCTGTACAGGTGAACATGGTCATAGAGACAGTCAAGATCGAGGGTGGGATGGTGGGCCAGGTGTACATTGGGTCGCAGGGCACAGTCCCGGGAGAGGCTGGCGTTTATTCTTTGGATTGTGGCAGGGTGGAAGTCCTTCCTCTGTAGAAGGGTTGACACCACGATCCTTGAGTTGGGGAAGATTGCAGAGGCCTTCTCAATCACTCCCCGTAGTGAAGTCGCCACCCTCTCCTGCTGAGCACGCAGGTCGTTGCTTCCGGTGTGTATGATTATGTGGCTTGGCGACTCAAGCTGGAACTTATCAAGCAGCGCCATGGCACTCTGCGTTGTTGGGCACCACACCTTTCTCGTTTTGTGTCTAGGGAAAAGTTTCTTCTCCTGAACAAACTTCCCATTTGAGTCCATCAACAGGACAATCTCAGCCAGTGTTTCTTCTGGACTGGAGGGGGTAGAGTTGGGGCTGGTGGGTGTTGGAGCTGGGGTGTGGCTGGTCTGTGCCGGTGCCGCTGTCAGTGGGAGGCTGTTCTGGGGGCTGGGGGGGAGGCATGCAGCCGGCAGGGCTGGGGAGGCCTGGCTGGTTGAGGTGGGCTCCTCTGCTGTGTGATGGCAGGTCATAGAGTGGTGATCTAGCTGCTCCTGCAGTCTGTCTTCTGTTCTCTTTCTCTCCTGCAGCTCCTCTCTTAGTGTTGTCAGCTCGTTATTACTGCTCTGCCTGTCTTTTTGGAGCTCTCTCACCTCCTTTGTTAGATCAGCCAGCTCTCTCTTGAGTCCGTCTCTCTCTTGCTGAACTTCTTTCAACTGTGTTGCAAGCCTGCTGTCCTGCTCTGTCCGCACCTTGGTTAGGAGCTCTAAGGTGTGGATGTCTGGTTGCTGTTTGCTCACACTCTCCCTGAGCAGGACCACCTCTCCCTCCAGTGTGGTGAACTGATCCCTCATGGCAGCTATGGTGGTGAGGAGGGCCTGAGCCTGCTCTGCACTGAGGGGGTCGCTCTCCTCCTGTGGCGTGTCCTCCACTATGGTGGGAAGAGAGGTGCTGGATGTGCCTTTTTGGGTGGGGATAGTGGGGGTGAGGGTGGTGCTGGTGGAGTTTGTCTTGTGGGAGGGCATGTCACTGGTGGTGTCCTTCTCTCTCTCTGCTCTCTCCTTAATGGTCTGAAAGTCTGTTTCAAACAGCCTAAGGTTACCTTGCACCATGACAGTCCCAGTCTTGTAGAGGTTGATTGTTATCATGGTGCTGTCAGGGTCATCTGGTGCTGTCTCTTTCACTTTCAGCTTCCACCCATTACAGATTCCCTCTTTCTTTACGGATGGGTAGTGAGAGCAGACTGCTGAGCGCCATGCATTTGGCTGGTCAGTGAGAAAGATGAGATTACTCACATCAACGTTTTTGTAGAGGTCTGTGAAAAGGGTTTCTGGCCTCCCCTTTAGTAGATTCTGTTTAAAAGCTTTCCTTGTTGTGTCATTTTTGGCCTCTGGAGGGTAGAAAATGGACTCAGCGCTGAGGGGGAGTGGGGACATGGTGCCTGTGGGCTCTGCTACTACTGCTGCTGCTGCTCTGTTCTGCTGCACCGTTGCTATGGCAACCAGTTTTGTTTGTCTGCTGCTGTTGCTAGCTAGCTCCTGTTTAGCTCAAAAACCAGCAAAAAGAGTGAAAAATCTTCACACACAAAAACAGAAGATATGTTTAAAGTTGGAGTCCGTGCTTCTTTTTGATTTACTCACTCAGTTTGGTCGTTTGATGTAGTTGTATTAATTCCCCTTGCTAGGTTAGCCCACCCGAAATTAGCCCACCCAACTACCTCATCCCTATATTATTTATTTTGCTCTTTTGCACCCCAGTATCTCTATTTGCACATAATCTCTTGCACATCTAGCATTCCAGTGTTAATACTATTGTAATTATTCTGCACTATAGCCTATTTATTGCCTTACCTCCATAACTTGCTACATTTGCACACACTGTATATGTACTTTCTGTTGTATTTTCTGACTTTATGTTTTTTTTTTTACCCCATATGTAACTCTGTTGTTTTTATTTCCCTACTTTGCTTTATCTTGGCCAGGTCGCAGTTGTAAATGAGAACTTGTTCTCAACTGGCTTACCTGGTTAAATAAAGGTGAAATAAAAAAATAAATAAATAGGTTTGTCCTAGCTCAATTTTCTGGCTGGCTTGTTAGCCTGCCGGCTAGGTTTTCGTTGTGTAGCTAGCTAGTGAGAGTCAACTTCTTAATTTGAGGCGCAAAGTTACTTTTTTTTCTATTCTGATTTAATAGAGTTGTTGTTCATCACTTCTTGCCTTGAATTATTTTTAGATTCGAGTGTTTATCTCATTCTAAAAACAAAAAAACTGAAATAAATCAGGAGCTCATGTTGAGCATGACCTCTCTCTCTCTCTCTCTCTCTCTCTCTCTCTCTCTCTCTCTCTCTCTCTCTCTCTCTCTCTCTCTCTCTCTCTCTCCTCTCTCTCTCTCTCTCTCTCCCCCTCTCTCTCTCTCTCTCTCTCTCTCTCTCTCTCTCTCTCTCTCTCTCTCTCTCTCTCTCTCTCTCTCTCTCTCTCTCTCTCTCTCTCTCTCTCTCTCTCTCTCAAGCACGCACACACACACGAACCAGACACACATTGAGAGAGGCAGTTGTCCCTCCCATACATCACATTGAAAGCATCTTTCTCTTCTCAAGGCTGGGTTCTCTACAGGGGCAGCCCTTGACTTCAAGGCCCCAGAAAGCAGCCTCCGACCTTGAACATGCCATAGCCACATTCACTGCTGCTGATTTCACTGACTGTCATCTCTCAAAGCCCTTCACTTGATTTGTATTCTCTAGCACTTTTCAGTTTAGAGTGTCATCTGATTGTAATGGAATATCCTTTTGTCTTGGAATGTTAGTGCTTCCTTCTTCCTCCCATTTTCTTCATCAACACATCAGTTTGTCCTCTCCTGTTTCTGTTTGGTTTAAACCTCAAGAACTTGTCCTTCAAATGCAGCAGCACCATTTTGGGGGGTTTCAGGGCGCTGAAAAAACAAACAAAAAAACATTTCCTTCGAATGCAGTAGCCCTACTTAGAGTTTTGGAGCAACGTAGCAGAGAGATACAACTTGCCCTTGATTCCCTCCCTATCAATCATTCCCTTCACCACCTGCGCCACCTGATACCTTCCACACTGTCCTCCTCCACCACCACCGCAGGCTGCGGCCTGCCAAAAAATTTATAAATAAAAAAATAAGAGATTAAATTATGTGTGTTTATGGCCCGTCTGAGGTCAGAGGATGTGGCAGTAATTCATCACTGTCGTCTGGACGTCAACGCCCTGTGAGCGGGTCATTACCTTCCTCTGATTAAACATCAGGCTGAGATGGTGCCAAGGAGAGGCTGACCAGCCCACCTCAGCTACAGTATCTAATGTTGTTCTACAGCCATAACCTCAAATTTATGAATGCTGTATTAAGCATATTATTCACTGCTAGTGAAGATTGTCTCAGGAATTACAGTAAATATTGGTGGTTGAATGCTGTCATGCATTGTGCTAGTTTGACTAACTGATGATTAATGTTACAAGAATATGCTTAGAAAACGGCTCAAGGTCAGGTTGAACAGGACTCCTCTCCTGCTTTTGTAATATCATCACCTCTTGTAAACAGTCTATTACTTATTTCCCATCTCTCTATTGAGTTATTCCTCAAAGCTTCCTAGGGGCTGCATGTGGTCTATACTCTGTACTGGGGCTGTGGACAAGGAGATGAGGAGCTGAGTGGAAGAGAGGAAACGGGGCAAAGGGTAGTGTGGACGCTTGGGCCTCCGGTGAGTCTGCAGCTCCCTGTCTGCTTGTAGACTGACATGGAGAATAATTAATCTAATGGTGGTAAACTGACACCTCTCACATCTGTCATCACTAACGTTACCCTGTCCTCCCCCTCCTCTACTCTCTCAGGACACCCATCAAACCAAGCTGCCTGGGCCTGGCTGGCTGCTTTCCATTAACCACAAACAGGAACAGGGCTGGGACTGGCACTTTACACAGGGAGGAAGAAGATCTCTCTATCACTATGTTTCTCTCCTCCTCTCTCCTCACTGTCCCCTCCATCTCTTCATCTCTTCCACTCTCTCTCCTGACATCTTTGAAGGCACACATTCTCAAGAGGAAATTTGTAAAACAGTGGAGGTGATTTCAGGTAACACTTCACTTATGTAATTTATTTGTTGAAGTCCTCTACATTGTCGACTGCTGCATCCAATACAGGTCGGTGCAGACAAACAACAGAGAGCGTGAACAGTGATTCACTTGAGAATCAATCTGCCTTCCAGGGGCCATTGGGAAGCTGAAAGCTTGACAGGGTTGGTGCCTCATCAGCACATCTCTGATCACTCTTCATTTAATCAAATGGAGTGTCTTTAATTAATGGCCAGCTTCATCTCAGTTTGGCCCACACTGATGTCTCACTCAGTGTTAGCTGAGGCAGAGTTCATCTCGGCCTATGCTACCCTCCAGTCCCTTGACTTCTTGGCGCTGACAGAAACATGGATTACCACTGAAAACACTGCTACTCCTACTGCTCTCTCCTCGTCTGACCATGTGTTCTCGCATACCCCGAGAGCATCTGGTCAGCGAGGTGGTGGCACAGGAATCCTCATCTCTCCCAAGTGGACATTCTCTATTTTTCCCATGACCCATCTGTCTATCTCCTCATTTGAATTCCATGCTGTCACAGTCACTAGCCCATTTAAGCTTAACATCCTTGTCATTTATCGCCCTCCAGGTTCCCTTGGAGAGTTCATCAATGAGCTTGATGCCTTGATAAGTTCCTTTCCTGAGGATGGCTCACCCCTCACAGTTCTGGGGGACTTCAACCTCCCTACGTCTACCTTTGACTCATTTCTCTCTGCCTCCTTCTTTCCACTCCTCTCCTCTTTTGACCTCACCCTCTCACCGTCCCCCCCCTACTCACAAGGCAGGCAATACGCTTGACCTCATCTTTACTAGATGCTGTTCTTCTACTAATCTCACTGCAACTCCCCTCCATGTCTCCAACCACTACTTTGTATCCTTTTCTCTCTCGCTCTCCTCCAACACTACTCACTCTGCCCCTACTCAGACGGTAATGCGCCGTCACAACCTTCGCTCTCTCTCTCCCGCTACTCTCTCCTCTCCATCCTATCATCTCTTCCCTCTGCTCAATCCTTCTCCCTCCAATCTCCTGATTCTGCCTCCTCAACCCTCCTCTCCTCCCTTTCTGCATCCTTTGACTCTCTATGTCCCCTATCCTCCGGGCCGGCTCGGTCCTCCCCTCCAGCTCTGTGGCTTGATGACTCATTGCGAGCTCACAGAACAGGGCTCCGGGCAGCCGAGCGGAAATGGAGGAAAACTAGACTCCCTGCGGACCTGGCATCTTTTCACTCCCTCCTCTCTACATTTTCTTCATCTGTTTCTGCTGCTAAGGCCACTTTCTACCACTCTAAATTCCAACCATAGGAAGCTCTTTGCCACCTTCTCCTCCCTGCTGAATCCTCCTCCCTCTCCCCCTCCTCCTCCCTCTCTGTGGATGACTTCGTCAACCATTTTGAAAAGAAGGTTGACGACATCCGATCCTCGTTTGTTAAGTCAAATGACACTGCTGGTCCTGCTCACACTGCCCTACCCTATGCTTTGACTTCTTTCTCCCCTCTCTCTCCAGATAAAATCTTGCGACTTGTGATGGCCGGCTGCCCAACAACCTGCCCGCTTGACCCTATCCCCTCCTCTCTTCTCCAGACCATCTCCGGTGACCTTCTCCCTTACCTCACCTCGCTGATCAACTCATCCTTGACCGCTGGCTATGTCCCTTCTGTCTTCAAGAGAGCGAGAGTTGCACCCCTTCTCAAAAAACCAACACTCGATCCCTCTGATGTCAACAACTACAGACCAGTATCCCTTCTTTCTTTTCTCTCCAAAACTATTGAGCGTGCCGTCATTAGCCGACTCTCTTGCTATCTCTCTCAGAATGACCTTCTTGATCCAAACCAGTCAGGTTTCAAGACTGGTCATTCAACTGAGACTGCTCTTATCTGTGTCACGGAGGCTCTCCGCACTGCTAAAGCTAACTCTCTCTCCTCTGCTCTTGTCCTTCTAGACCTGTCTGCTGCCTTTGATACTGTGAACCATCAGATCCTCCTCTCCACCCTCTCCGAGCTGGGCATCTCCGGCGCGGCTCACTCTTGGATTGCGTCCTACCTGACTGGTTGCTCCTACCAAGTGGCGTGGCGAGAAGCTGTCTCGCACCACGTGCTCTCACCACTGGTGTCCCCCAGGGCTCAGTTCTAGGCCCTCTCCTATTCTCGCTATACACCAAGTCACTTGGCTCTGTCATATCCTCACATGGCCTCTCCTATCATTGCTACGCAGACGACACACAACTAATCTTCTCCTTTCCCCCTTCTGATAACCAGGTGGCAAATCGCATCTCTGCATGTCTGGCAGACATATCAGTATGGATGACGGATCACCACCTCAAGCTGAACCTTGGCAAGACGGAGCTGCTCTTCCTCCCAGGGAAGGACTGCCCGTTCCATGATCTCGCCATCACGGTTGACAACTCCGTTGTGTACTCCTCCCAGAGTGCGAAGAGCCTTGGCGTGACCCTGGACAACACCCTGTCGTTCTCCGCTAACATCAAGGCGGTGACCCGCTCCTGTAAAACAAAAAAAAACAAAAAAAACATTGTAAAGTGGTTATCCCACTGGCTATAAGGTGAATGCACCAATTTGTAAGTCGCTCTGGATAAGAGCGTCTGCTAAATTACGTAAATGTAAATGTAAATGTAGCTGGCATGACGGACAGCTGGGAATAAAAACTGTCAAGCACGTTTCATCATCAAACACACTTTCATCAAACAAACCTTGGTAATGCATGTTTAATGGACACAAGGTGATATTTCGCCTAATAATTTAACACATAATCTCCCCTAACTGTCACACAGACACAGATGGTAACATATTAACCCTTCGTTGAAGTTACCAAGCTGTTGAATGGACACAAGGTGATATATTTCCTCATAGTTTAACACATACTTTATCTCCCTATATTACTGATCACACAGGCAGAATATTTAACACATTATCTCCCTTACTGTCACACAGACAGCAACACATTAACATTGACCCTTTGTTGTCTTTATCTAGCTGCTGATGTCAGCCCAATGTACCAAAAATGACGTCTGCTCAGACTGACCCATTAGGTTAAATGATCTATGATAGCCTCGTCTGCATCCTCCTCGCTCCATTGCACAGAAATAAAAAATATTCTGTCTCTTCTCTTCAGTTCAATCTCTTGAACCTGAATGAATCTAAGTACTGAGCTTTTAATTCCAGCCAATTAATTAAGGTCTATCTACTTTCCGACTGAGTGATTTCCTCTCTCTCTCTCTCTCTCTCTCTCTCTCTCTCTCTCTCTCTCTCTCTCTCTCTCTCTCTCTCTCTCTCTCTCTCTCTCTCTCTCTCTCTCTCTCTCTCTCTCTCTCTCTCTCTCTCTCCCTTGTCTCTTCTCTCTCTTCCATGCACTCCCTTTTTCTCTCTCCTTCTCTTTCGCTCTGCCTCTCTTTATAAATGTCTCATTCAGTATTGAACTGAAGTAAATTTGAGTCTACACAAGCTTTCGAAAGACAAAGCTCCCTCTCTGTCTCGCTCTCTCATCTTGTAACAACACTCTCATTCATCCATGCCCACCCTCTCCTTCTGCTCACTGGCTCACTCATCCTCTTTGGAGTTTGGAGTGGTACCTCTCTCTCTCTTTCTGGAATGGAGGGTACAAAACAACTCCTGAGCATATGCTACTGCTTACTTAATTACACTGTCAAACATTAAATTAACAATCCACTCAGCCACCCATTTGTCAGAAACTGGCAGGCTGTCACAAAATGGCAGACGTTCTTGTGCGTGTGCCTCCCTCCATTCCCCATCCCTTCTACCATCCCCCTTGATTGTTGTTGCCTGTTTAAATCAAGTAATTTTGGGTAGCTGTGTGCGACCGTACCTGTCCAAAAAAAGAGGTGTTCCACTCCGAGCACAGGTGCGGTGTTAACACCTCAGTCATATACAGGAGTTAAATTAAGATTACTGAAAATACAGTGGGATGTCTCAGTAATTCTCTGCAGATGGTTGATCATAGGCTGAGCTATATACAGGTTGATGGTTGATCATAGGCTGAGCTATATACAGGTTGATGGTTGATCATAGGCTGAGCTATATACAGGTTGATGGTTGATCATAGGCTGAGCTATATACAGGTTGATGGTTGATCATACTCAGCTGTACAGTAATTTATTGTATTATCATCAATGAGAGCTGCATTGGATTTTTATTGGTCCTGCCAACATCAGATACTATGATAGGGTGAAATAGAGAGAGTGTTAGAAATAGCCATATTTCCTACTTTATGTAGAGATGGAGTCTAACATAAAATAGGATCTATTCCACTTCGCATACCCAACAAGATCTGTAACTGGGATTATATATGCAAACATTACATCTTGGCAAGCATCTGAGCAGCGTGTAGAAGAGATAAATGTGTTCCAAACTACATTGTGTGAGCTGATTACCGACAGTCACCACTATTCAAAAGACAATCATATGAAAAAGACACATCATTCACCCAAGTTGAACGGACTGACGGAGACAGATCCACAGTCCCCTCCCTGATTTCACACATACGTAAAATATTTGCATGCATGACTGTAAGTCGCTTCGGATAAAAGCATCTGCTAAATGGCATTTATTATTATTATATTCTTGTGGGGGACAATTAACAAATGATCAAATCCTAACGCAGCAAAGGAGATGCTGGGTCTCTGGGGAACAATGCCACCCAACTGGCATCGGGTTGAATACTAATGATTAATATGGCCCAGTTTGGAGGAAGTTTGTGGACAAAACATCACTACCTGAACCAAGTCTTGGACAGTGTCTCAATAGTCTAAAGCATCCTCTTCTCCTTGTCTCTGTCGGCTCTCTACGTACACTGATGTGATTGTGAATGAAAGAGTAAATACCTGGTATATGGATCAGCCATCCGCCATTTTGCTTTCCCCTATGCCATGGTTTCAGATCAGTAGGAAAGAGAAAACACAAGGAGAGGAAGACAGTTCAGTCTATTGAGATGCACCCTCAGCACAAACGCCAGCATAGCAAATGGATACAGTATATCATCCTTCTCCCATCAGACACATCATCATGACGTTAATCTCAGTGACATCTTAGTGATTCATTAGAACAGCCTAGTCAATGAGACTGTTTCTTGGCATCTCTCTATGTTGCACTTTCTGTTCTACTGCTATCAGCTTTGTGTTCATAGCCTCCCAGATGTGTTTGTGCTATCTTGCCAACTGCTATAGTCATGACAGCACAAACAGATCTGGGACCAGGCTAGTGTGTCCATACACTCGCTATCTAGTTATTGCTTTATCTCCAGTAGGCCTGTCCAGTGTAAGGTAAACCCACATTGGCTCTGTGGCATTTGACTTGATGAGTGCAGTAAAAACACAAGAGTGGTTATCATTATGCAAGATCATTATGGGCTGCACGTCTCCTAGGCTACTCCCCTCTGTGTGATGAATCTGCTGACTGTGTGGTATTAAAGTCTATTACATGGTGCTCTGAGAGAGGGGGGGGAGAGAGATAGGGATAGAGGGAGAGAGGGGGAAAAGAGAGCGAGTCATGTTAAAGCTACTGATGTCTTTGAAGTACCTAATGAGAAGTGTATGATACAGTCAACCCACAGGTCAGTTCACAACCATTCACTCTGAATCATCACCCATCTACTTATCACAGGCGAATGGTGGAACCTTAATTGGGGAGGATGGGCTCAAAGTAATGGCTAGAATGGAATAAATGGAAAGGGGATACCTAGTCAGTTGCCCAACTGAATGCAGTCAACTGAAATGTGTCTTCCGCATTTAACCCAACCCCTCTGAATCAGAGAGCTGCAGGGGCTGCCTTAATCAATGTCATCGGTTGCAGTTGTTGCGTTAACTGCCTTACTCAGGGCAGAACGGCAGATTTTTCCACCTTGCCGGCTCGGGGATTCAAACCAGCGACTTTTCAGTTAATGGCCCAACACTCTTAAGCGCTAGGATACCTGCCGCCCTAGTCTACCTGCTGGTATCGAACATTGTTTCCAGGTGTTTCATACCATTCCATTCACTCCATTCCAGCCATTATTATGAGCCGTCCTCCTCTCACCAGCCTCCTGTGTTACTGATAGACTAGGGATGTGGTTAGGGCCTTGGTAAAGAATCAGAGGAATATTCAATTTATGTGGAAGAACTTAATGGCTTCATGATAATGACCAGAAACGTTCCATGTAATGAGGTGAATATCTGCTGTGAAAGTCAGGATGCGAGCTTGCAAGAAAGGTATGTCACTGTACTTGTGCACGTGACATTAACAACTTGTCTGTCTGGAGGTCTATAGAGGATGTTTTCTCTCTTCTATGGCTCCTTTCCTATCCTCTTACCCATTACTTTCTCCTCTTTCCACTATGACTCCGATCCCTGCCCCCTCTCTCTCTCTCTCTCTCTCTCTCTCTCTCTCTTCTCTCTCTCTCACTCTTTCTCTCTTCTCTCTCTCTCTCTCTCTCTCTCTCTCTCACTCTCTCTCTCTCTCTCTCTCTCTCTCTCTCTCTCTCTCTCTCTCTCTCTCTCTCTCTCTCTCTCTCTCTCTCTCTCTCTCTCTCTCTCTCTCTCTCTCTCTCTCCTCTCTCTCTCTCTCTCTCTCTCTCTCTCTCTCTCTCTCTCTCTCTCTCTCTCTCTCTCTCTCTCTCTCTCTCTCTCTCTCTCTCTCTAGGGTAATGTTCAGTCCCTGACGTAGAGAGCTGAAACATTATCTCTGCACCCTACGTCAATGTGAGGACTGAGAGAAATTACTCCTCCTACTGCACTCATTCAGTCAGTCAGTCAGTCATTAAATAAGTCAGTCACCCTGCGGTTACAGGCTGGCTCCAAAAATTGGATATAGTGGGGATGAGAGAGCCTGGGGGCCTGAGATTTGATCTAGTACCATAGATCCTGCATGGGGAGAATGTATACTACCCAGAGAGAGAACTCACTCCAAGCTAATTAGCGGTGTAGCATGGCAGTGTTGTATTTCTGCTAGCGCTGGGAAGGAGAGTCGTAAACTTAACAGAGTTTAATATGTGGGATGGCTGTAACTCAGGCTAGCTAGCATTAGCAGAGCGCACTGAGCCAAACTGAATGGCACAGCCATAATCCAGCTAATGTTTAGGAGGGAGGCTTGCTGAAGGCAAAATGGCACACCACAGCAAGGAGTAGATCATGTAGACCAGGCTCAGCACAGTCCTACTGGCTATGTGAAGACAAATGTCTATAAGTGTAACAGGGCAATGGTGTGCTATCAAATTAGCATTCTGTGGTTAACAAATCAAGAGTGGTGGCAAGTGAGGAGTAAGAAAAAAGAGAGAAAAGATGAACACCAGGAGATGCTAAAAGGGACTCTCAGCTCGTCTGTCCGATGTGCTTGAATGTTGTTTACCCACTTGTCCCCTGTGGGAGGAGCATCATGGCAGTATGAGTTTGGAACCATCAGAACCTTGGACTCCATTTTGCCTCGAGCACTTACACTGAAAAAAATATAAACCCAATATGCAACCTTTTCAAAGATTTCACTGAGTTACAGTTCATGTAAGGACATCAGTCAATTGAAATAAATTCATTAGGCCCTAATCTATGGATTTCACATGACTGGGAATACAGATATGCATCTGTTGGTCACAGATACAGTTGAAGTTGGAAGTTTACATACACTTAGGTTGGAATCATTAAAACTTGTTTTTCAACCACTCCACACATTTCTTGTTAACAAGCTATAGTTTTGGCAAGTCGGTTAGGACATCTACTTTGTGTATGACACAAGTAATTTTTCCTACAATTTTTTACAGACAGATTATTTGACTTATAATTCACTGTATCACATTTCCAGTGGGTCAGAAGTTTACATACACTAAGTTGACTGTACCTTTAAACAGCTTGAAAAATTCCAGAAAATGATGTCATGGCTTTAGAAGCTTCTGATAGGCTAATTGACATAATTTGAGTCAATTGGAGGTGTAAATGTGGATGTATTTCAAGGCCTACCTTCAAACTCAGTGCCTCTTTGATTGACATCATGGGAAAATCAAAAGAAATCAGCCAAGACCTCAGAAAAAAATTTGTTGACCTCCACAAGTCTGGTTCATCCTTGGGAGCAATTTCCAAACGCCTGAAGGTACCACGTTCATCTGTACAAACAATAGTACGCAAGTATAAACACCATGGGACAACGCAGCCGTCATACCGCTCAGGAAGGAGACGCATTCTGTCTCCTAGAGATGAACGTACTTTGGTTCGAAAAGTGCAAATCAATCCCAGAACAACAGCAAAGGACCTTGTGAAGATACTGGAGGAAACAGGTACAAAAGTATCTATATCCACAGTACAACGAGTCCTATATCAACATAACCTGTAAGGCCGCTCAGCAAGAAAGAAGCCACTGCTCCAAAACCGACACAAAGAAGCCAGACTACGGTTTGCAACTGCATACGGAGACAAAGATCATACTTTTTGGAGAAATGTCCTCTGGTCTGATTAAACAAAAATAGAATTGTTCGGCCATAATGACCATCGTTATGTTTGGAGGAAAAAGGGGAATGCTTGCAAGCCGAAGAACACCATCCCAACCGTGAAGCACGGGGGTGGTAGCATCATGCTGTGGGGGTGCTTTGCTGCAGGAGGGACTGGTGTAATTCACAAAATAGATGGCAACATGAGGAAGGAAAATTATGTGGATATATTGAAGCAACATCTCAAGACATCAATCAGGAAGTTAAAGCTTGGTCGCAAATGGGTCTTCCAAATGGACAATGACCCCAAGCATACTTCCAAAGTTGTGGCAAAATGGCTTAAGGACAACAAAGTCAAGGTATTGGAGTGGCCATCACAAAGCCCTGACCTCAATCCTAAAGAAAATGTGTGGGCAGAACTGAAAAAGCGTGTGTGAGCAAGGAGGCCTACAAACCTGACTCAGTTACACCAGCTCTGTCAGGAGGAATGGGCCAAAATTAATCCAACTTATTGTGGGAAGCTTGTGGAAGGCTACCCGAAACGTTTGACCCAAGTTAAACAATTTAAAGGCAATGCTACCAAATACTAATTGAGTGTATGTAAACTTCTGACCCACTGGGAATGTGATGAAAGAAATGAACGCTGAAATAAATCATTCTCTCTACTATTATTCTGACATTTCACATTCTTAAAATAAAGTGGTGATCCTAACTGACCTAAGACAGGGCATTTTTACTAGGATTAAATGTCAGGGATTGTGAAAAACTGAGTTTAAATGTATTTGGATAAGGTGTATGTAAACTTCCGACCTCAACTGTACCTTAAAAAAAAAGGTAGGGGCGTGGATCAGAAAACCAGTCAGTATCTGGTGTGACCACTATCTGCCTCATGCAGCGCAACACTTCTCCTTTGCAATGGTGGATAGTATATGGGGCTTTGGTGACAAAACGGATGGCACTGTGATAGACTACATCCAATTTGCTGAGTAGAGTGTTGGAGGCTATTTTGTAAATGACATCGCCGAAGTCAAGGATCGGTAGGATAGTCAGTTTTACGAGGGCATGTTTGGCAGCATGAGTGAAGGAGGCTTTGTTGCGAAATAGGAAGCCGATTCTAGATCTAACTTTTGATTGGAAATGCTTAATGTGAGTCTGGAAGGAGAGTTTACAGTCTAACCAGACACCTAGGTGTTTGTAGTTGTCCACATACTCTAGGTCAGACCCGCCGAGAGTAGTGATTCTAGTTGGGTGGGCGAGTGCCAGCAGCGTTCGGTTGAAGAGCATGCATTTAGTTTTACTAGTGTTTAAGAGCAGTTGGAGGCTACGGAAGGAGTGTTGTATGGCGTTGAAGCTCGTTTGGAGGTTTGTTAACACAGTGTCCAATGAAGGGTCAGATGTATACAAAATGGTGTCGTCCGCATAGAGGTGGATCCAAGCGTCACCAGCAGCAAGAGCGACATCATTGATATACACAGAGAATAGAGTCGGCCCGAGAATTGAACCCTGTGGCACCCCCATAGAGACAGCCAGAGGTCCAGACAACAGGCCCTCCGATTTGACACATTGAACTCTCATTGACATTCCTGCAGTCACCATGCCAATTGCACACTCCCTCAAAACTTGAGACATCTGTGGCATTGTGTTGTGTGACAAAACTGAGTGGCCTTTTATTGTCCCTAGCACAAGGTGCACCTGTGTATTGATCATGCTGTTTAGTCAGCTTCTTGATATGCCACACCTGTCAGTTGGATGGATTATCTTGGCAAATGAGAAATGCTCACTACAGAGATGTAAACAAATTTGTGCACAACATTTGAGAAAAATAAGCATTTTGTGCATATGGAATATTTCTGGGATCTTTTATTTCAGCTCATGAAACATGGGACCAACACTTTACATGTTTTTGTTCAGTGCGGTTTCAGACAACTCTGTGGCTTTGCTCTCCAAACCTCAAATGTAGATTTTAGAACATGGCAGGCCAACACTGCGTGCTATCTAGCAGAGTGAATGCATTATTAACAAAGGTGGAGAGAGAAAAATAGAAACAGAAAATTAAAGGAAAGATGGACTGAGTCCCATTGCCACTAAGGTGTTCATAATCTTTTTATAATATGAAAATCATTTATTCTGATGACCGCACACCACACACACTATGTTTATCCATGATGGAGAGTGCCCAGCCTTCTTCTCTCTCTTCCCAGGCTTCCATATTGGACCCTAATCCTCCCCCATCCATATCCCTCTCATTTGTCTTGGCTCTGTAGCCGTGGGGACTAAGGGATTAGCTGGAATAGCTGGAAACTAAACCAAGTAGTGTTCCACACCTGACACCCCACACACACAGACGGTGGGATGGCTGCTCTGCCTGTCTCTCCCTACACTCCCTGTCGCTCCCTACTCTCCCTGTCTCTCCCTGCTCTGCCTGTCTCCCTGTTCTGCCTGCCTCTCCCTACACTCCCTGCTCTGCCTGTCTCTCCCTGCTCTGCCTGCCTCTCCCTACTCTGCCTGTCTCTCCCTGTTCTGCCTGCCTCTCCCTACACTCCCTGTCGCTCCCTACTCTCCCTGTCTCTCCCTGCTCTGCCTGTCTCCCTGTTCTGCCTGCCTCTCCCTACACTCCCTGCTCTGCCTGTCTCTCCCTGCTCTGCCTGCCTCTCCCTACTCTGCCTGTCTCTCCCTGCCTCTCCCTGTTCTGCCTGCCTCTCCCTACACTCCCTGCTCTGCCTGTCTCTCCCTGCTCTCCCTGCCTCTCCATACACTCCCTGCTCTGCTTGTCTCTCCCTACACTCCCTGCATTGCCTGTCTCTCCCTACTCTCCCTGCTCTGCCTGTCTCTCCCAGTTCTGTCTGTCTCTCCCTGCTCTGCCTGTTCTGCCTGCCGCTCCCTGTTCTCCCTGCCTCTCCATGCTCTGCCTGCTCTGACTGCCGCTCCCTGCCTCTCCCTGTTCTGCCTGCCTCTCCCTGCTCTGCCTGTTCTGACTGCCGCTCCCCGCCTCTCCCTGTTCTGCCTGCCTCTCCATGCTCTACCTGTTCTGCCTCTTCTCCCTGCCTCTCCCTACTCTGCCTCTCTCTACTCTCAACACACTGCCTGCGTTCATCCCAGACACCCTGGTAACCACTCCAATTCGCATACCGCTCCAAAAGATCCCCAGATGCTGCAATCTCTATTGTACTCCACACTGCCCTCACCCACCTGGACTAAAATAATACCTATGTAAGAATGCTGTTCATTGACTATAGCTAAGCATTCAACACCATAATCCCCTCCAAGCTCAGGACCCTGGGATGGAACACCTTCCTCTGCAACTGGATCCTGGACTTCCTGACGGGACGCCCCCAGGCGGTGAGGGTAGGCAACAACGAATCCGCCCCGCTGACAATCAAAACTGTGGCCCCTAAAGGGGGTGTGCTTAATCCCCTCCTGTACTCCCTGTTCACCCACGACTGCGTGGCAGAGTGCGACGTCAACAACATCATCAAATTTGTTGACGACACAACAGTGATAGGACTGATCACCGATGATGATTCAGCCCATAGGGAGGAGGTCAGAGACCTGGCAGTGTGGTGCCACGACAACAACCCCTCCCTCAACGTCAGCAAGACAAAGGAGCTGATCGTGGACTACAGGAAACGGAGGGGCGAGCACGCCCCCGTCCACATCAATGGGGCTTTAGTGGAGTGGATCGAGAGCTTCAAGTTCCTCGGTGTCCACGTCACTAAGAAATTAACATGGTCCACACACACCCACACAGTTGTGAAAAGGGCACAACAGCACCTCTTCCCCCTCAGGAGGCTGACAAGATTTGGCACAAGCCCTCAGATCCTCAAACAGTTCTACAGCTGCACCATTGAGAGCATCTTGACTGGCTGCATACTGCTTAGTACAGCAATTGCAAGGCACCCGACTGCAAAGCGCTACAGAGGGTGGTGAGTACGGCCCATTACATCACTGTGGCTGAGCTCTCTGCCATCCAGGACCTCTATACTAGGCGGTGTCAGAGGAAGGCCCAAAAAATTGTCAAAGACTCCAGCCACCCAAGCTGTAGACTGTTCTCTCTGCTACTGCATGGCGCACGGTACCAGTGCACCAAGTCTGGAACCAACAGGACCTTGAACAGCTTCTACCCCCATGCCATAAGACTGCTGAACAAGACTGCTAAATAGCTAATCAAATGGCTACCTGGCCTACCTGCATTGACCCTTCTTTGCACTAACTTTCTTGCACTGACTCTATGCCAACAAGCTCTCACAGTCTCAAGTCAGAATTAAATGTTCATTCATGTTTGTCAAACGTCATATTTCGAAGTTGTTCCAAACATCACATTTCTAAGTGTTTAAGGTTCAGTTTAGGTATTAGCTCCGAATTTTTAAGGTTAGGTTTAAGTTTAGGCATTAACTCAGAGTGGTTAAAGTAAAGGTTAAGGTTTGGGATAGGCTTAAAACAAAAATATCAAAACTTTATATCGCTGGATTCAAACATGCTGTTCTTGGGAACTAGATGGAGGCATCCTTATAGGAGGTTAGCTAGCTAGCGCCATTAGCGTTAGCTAACTAGCAGCACTAATGTTAGCATATTATCTATCAAACTATCCAGCAAGAATGTTGAGGTCAAAAATGAAAGAAACTATGTGAAGCCATGCTGATATAGTAAGATAAGTCCAATCGGACTGAAAAAATTAACAGGCTGAACATAAATGTCTGTGACTCACTAGCTAACTTTAGCTTGCTAGCTCAGTGACTGCTGGGCGAAGTAATATGTACCTCTTCCTGTTTACTGTGTTCCCTATGGGAAATCAGACAAGCGCCACAAAACCAACCAGTGGCCATAATTATATTACACCTGGGTTTGTTTAGAATCCCCATTTTTATTTTATTTTGTATTTTTATTTCACCTTTATTTAACCAGGTAAGCCAGTTCTCATTTACAACTGCGACCTTGCCAAGATAAAGCAAAGCAGTGCGATAAAAACAACCACAAAGAATTACATATGGGGTAAAACAAAACATAAAGTAAAAATATACAACAGAAAATATATATACAGTGTGTGTAAATGTAGCAAGTTATGGAGGTAAGGCAATAAATAGGCTATAGTGCAAAATAATTACAATTAGTATTAACACTGGAATGATAGATGTGCAAGAGATTATGTGCAAATAGAGATACTGGGGTGCAAATGAGCAAAATAAATAACAATATAGGGATGAGGTAGTTGGGTGGGCTAATTTCAGATGGGCTGTGTACAGGTGCAGTGATCGGTAAGGTGCTCTGACAACTGATGCTTAAAGTTAGTGAGGGAGATAAGAGTCTCCAGCTTCAGAGATTTTTGCAATTCGTTCCAGTCATTGGCAGCAGAGAACTGGAAGGAATGGCGGCCAAAGGAGGTGTTGGCTTTGGGGAAGACCAATGAGATATACCTGCTGGAGCGCATACTACGGGTGGGTGTTGCTATGGTGACCAATGAGCTAAGATAAGGCTGGGATTTGCCTAGCAGTGATTTATAGATAGCCTGGAGCCTGTGGGTTTGACGACGAACATGTAATGAGGACCAGCCAACAAGAGCGTACAGGTCAGATAGACTACATCCAATTTGCTGAGTAGAGTGTTGGAGGCTATTTTGTAAATGACATCGCCGAAGTCAAGGATCGGTAGGATAGTCAGTTTTACGAGGGCATGTTTGGCAGCATGAGTGAAGGAGGCTTTGTTGTGAAATAGGAAGCCGATTCTGGATTTAACTTTGGATTGGAGATTCTTAATGTGAGTCTGGAAGGAGAGTTTACAGTCTAACCAGACACCTAGGTATTTGTAGTTGTCCACATACTCTAGGTAAGACCCGTCGAGAGTAGTGATTCTAGTCAGGTGGGCGGGTGCCAGCAGCGTTTGATTGAAGAGCATGCATTTAGTTTTACTAGTGTTTAAGAGCAGTTGGAGGCTACTGAAGGAGTGTTGTATGGCATTGAAGCTCGTTTGGAGGTTTGTTAACACAGTGTCCAATGAAGGGCCAGATGTATACAAAATAGTGTCGTCTGCGTAGAGGTGGATCTGAGAGTCACCAGCAGCAAGAGCGACATCATTGATATACACAGAGAAAAGAGTCGGCCCAAGAATTGAACCCTGTTGCACCCCCATAGAGACTGCCATAGGTCCAGACAACAGGCCCTCCGATTTGACACATTGAACTCTATCTAAGAAGTAGTTGGTGAACCAGGCGAGGCAGTCATTTGAGAAACCAAGGCTATTTAGTCTGCCAATAAGAATGCGGTGGTTGACAGAGTCGAAAGCCTTGGCCAGGTCGATGAAGACGGCTGCACAGTACTGTCTATTATCGATCGGGGTTATAATATCGTTTAGGACCTTGAGCGTGGCTGAAGTGCACCCATGACCAGCTCAGAAACCGGATTGCATAGCAGAGAAGGTACGGTGGGATTCGAAATGGTCGGTGATCTGTTTGTTAACTTGGTTTTCAAAAACTTTCGAAAGGCAGGGCAGGATGGATATAGGTCTGTAACAGTTTGGATCTAGAGTGTCACCCCCTTTAAAGAGGGGGATGACCGCGGCAGCTTTCCAATCTCTGGGGATCTCAGACGTTACGAAAGAGACGTTGAACAGGCTAGTAATAGGGTTTGCGACAATTTCGGCGGCTAGTTTTAGAAAGAAAGGGTCCAGATTGTCTAGCCCAGCTGATTTGTAGGGGTCCAGATTGTGCAGCTCTTTCAGAACATCAGCTGTCTGAATTTGTGTGAAGGAGAAGCGGGGGGGGGGGGGGGGGGGGGGGGGGGGCATGGGAAAGTTGCAGCGGAGGGTGCAGAGCTTGTGGCCGGGGTAGTGGTAGCCAGGTGGAACGCATGGCCAGCCGTAGCAAAATGCTTGTTGAAATTCTCGATTATTGTAGATTTATCGGTGGTGATAGTGTTTCCTAGCCTCAGTGCAGTGGGCAGCTGGGAGGAAGTGCTCTTATTCTCCATGGACTTTACAGTGTCCCAAAACTTTTTGGAGTTAGTGCTACAGGATGCAAAAAGTTAGCCTTTGCTTTCCTAACTGCTTGTGTATATTGGTTCCTAACTTCCCTGAAAAGTTGCATATCGAGGGGGGTATTTGATGCTAATGCAGTACGCCACAGGATGTTTTTGTGCTGGTCAAGGGCAGTCAAGTCTGAGGAGAACCAGGGGCTATATCTGTTCTTAGTTCTGTATTTTTTGAATGGGGCATGTTTATTTAAGATTGAGAGGAAATTACTTTTAAAGAACAACCAGGCATCCTCTACTGACGGAATGAGATCTATATCCATCCAGGATACCTGGGCCAGGTCAATTAGGAAGGCCTGCTTGCTAAAGTGTTTTAGGGAGCGTTTCACAGTGATGAGGGGTGGTCATTTGACCGCGGACCCGTTACGCACGCAGGCAATAAGGCAGTGATAGCTGAGATCCTGGTTGAAGACAGTGGAGGTGTATTTAGAGGGTAAGTTAGTCAGGATGATATCTATGAGGGTACCCATGTTTACGGATTTAGGGTTGTACCTGGTAGGTTCATTGATAATTTGTGTGAGATTGAGGGCATCTAGTTTGGAATGTAGGATGGCTGGGGTGTTAAGCATATCCCAATTTAGGTCACCAAGCAGTACGAACTCTGAGGATAAATAGGGGGCAATCAATTCACATATGGTGTCCAGGGCACAGCTGGGGGCTGAGGGGGGTCTGTAGCAAGCGGCAACAGTGAGAGACTTATTTCTGGAAAGGTGGATTTTTAGAAGTAGAAGCTCAAACTGTTTGGGCACAGACCTGGATAGTATGATAGAGCTCTGCAGGCTATCTCTACAGTAGACTGCAACTCCACCCCCTTTGGCAGTTCTATCTAGACGGAAAATGTTATAGTTGGGGATGGAAATTTCAGAATTTCTGGTGGCCTTCCTAAGCCAGGATTCAGACACTGCTAGAACATCAGGGTTGGCGGAGTGTGCTAACGCAGTGAATAACTCAAACTTAGGAAGGAGACTTCTGATATTAACATGCAAGAAACCAAGGCTTTTACGGTTACAGAAGTCAACAAATGATAGCGCCTGGGGAGTAGGAGTGATACTGGGGGCTGCAGGGCCTGGGTTAGCCTCTACATCACCAGAGGAACAGAGGAGGACTAGAATAAGGATACGGCTAAAGGCTTTAAGAACTGGTCTTCTAGTGCGTTGGGTACAGAGAATAAAGGGGGCAGATTTCCGGGTGTTGTAGAAAAGATTCAGGGCATTATGTACAGACAAGGATATGGAAGGATATGAGTACAGTGGAGGTAAACCTAAGCGTTGGGTAACAATGAAAGAGATACCATCACTGGAGGCACCAATTGAGTCGGTCTCCGCGTGTATGGGGGGTGGGACAAAGGAGCTATCTAAGGCAGGTTTAGCTGGGCTGGGGGATCTACAGTGAAATAGTACAATAAGAAATAACCGAAACAGCAATAAGCAAACCATATTGACATGGGAGAGAGGCATAAAGCAATCACAGGTGTAATTTGAGAGAACTAAGACAACAGCTGGTAATGGCGACACAGTTTGGGCTGAGGCTAAACATAAACAGGACGCGGTACCGTAAAAAGGAACAGTCCAGCAGGCATCAGCTGTATAGCTGAGTTATCATAAGGTCAGGTGAACAGCAATAGGATAGTTCAGAGGTAGTTCGGGGGCTGCTAAAGCACTAGCGAGCAAGAGGCCACGGCTAGCGTGTGCTAGCGGGCCGGGGCTAGCAGATGGAATCTTCGTGGTCGACGTCGTAACGGGAAGCCTGTTGTAACCACATCAGACGATTTTGTCGGCAGACCAGTCGTGTTGGATCGGCGGGGCTCCGTGTCAACACTAGGTGGTCCAGTCCAGTTGACAGAGAGGTAGATAGCCGGGAGATGGGCCTGGCTCATCTCATGGGCCTGGCTCAAAGCTAGCTCAGGCTGATTAGCCAAACCACAACGGCAATTTTGTTGCAGCTAGCTGGTAGCGATGAATCCGGTGTTAAAGGTCCAGTGATTCAGTGGTTCCGGCAGAAAAACCGATATGTTCTGGGTCGATAACGCGCTGTGCAGACAGTGCAGACTGGCCGAATAATAGTCCAGGCTAGAGCTGGCTGGTAGGTGGTGCAGGTCACGGACAATGGTGAAAAACCGCTAACGGTAGCTAATAGCAAGTAGCTGGTTAGCTGGCTACTCCCGTCCGGTAGACCGAGAGGTAGATAGCCGGGATATGGGCCTGGCTCTAGGCTAGCTCGAGGCTAACTGGTGCTTGCATCGGGGGCAGTGGTGATTAGCCAAACAGCAACATCCATTCGGTTGCGGCTAGCTAGTTGCGATCCGGTGATTAATGTCCAGTGATTAAATTATTCCGGCAGAAAAATCCAATGTTCTGGGTGAAATACTGCTAACTGTGGCTAATAGCAAGTAGCTAGTTAGCTGGCTAGCTAGTTTCAACTGGAGATTCTAGATAAAAGGTAAGTCAATAATAGAATCCGTTCCACATTGAGTGAGGCGGGTTGCAGGAAAGTATATTTTGTAGAAGGATGAAAAGTCTGATAGGGAAATATGTACGAAAAATACAAAAAAACAGGGTATTTACAGGCTATTTACAGACACACGACAAAAACACGACTGCACTGCTACGCCATATGACAACGCATTTTCCCCCTTCTGATAACCAGGTGGCGAATCGCATCTCTGCATGTCTGGCAGACATATCAGTATGGATGACGGATCACCACCTCAAGCTGAACCTTGGCAAGACGGAGCTGCTCTTCCATGAAGGACTGCCCGTTCCATGATCTCGCCATCACGGTTGACAACTCCGTTGTGTCCTCCTCCCAGAGTACGAAGAGCCTTGGCGTGACCGTGGACAACACCCTGTCGTTCTCCGCTAACATCAAGGCGGTGACCCGATCCTGCAGGTTCATGCTCTACAACATTCGGAGAGTACGACCCTGCCTCACACAGGAAGCGGCACAGGTCCTAATCCAGGCACTTGTCATCTCCCGTCTGGATTACTGCAACTCGCTGTTGGCTGGGCTCCCTGCCTGTGCCATTAAACCCCTACAACTCATCCAGAATGCCGCAGCCCGTCTGGTGTTCAACCTTCCCAAGTTCTCTCACGTCACCCCGCTCCTCCGCACACTCCACTGGCTTCCAGTTGAAGCTCGCATCTGTTACAAGTCCATGGTGCTTGCCTATGGAGCTGTGAGGGGAACGGCACCTCCGTACCTTCAGGCTCTGATCAGTCCCTACCCTACACCCAAACGAGGGCATTGCGTTCATCCACCTCTGGCCTGCTGGCTCCCCTTCCTCTGCGGAAGCATAGTTCCCGCTCAGCCCAGTCAAAACTGTTCGCTGCTCTGGCACCCCAATGGTGGAACAAGCTCCCTCACGACGCCAGGACAGCGGACAGCGGAGTCACTCACCACCTTCCGGAGACATTTGAAACCCCACCTCTTTAAGGAATACCTGGGATAGGATAAAGTAATCCTTCTACAGCCCCCCCCCCCCCCCCCCCCCCCCCCCCCCCTCCCCCCACCTAAAAAAAAAAATATAAAATAATAATAATAAACATTTTGTAAAGTGGTTATCCCACTGGCTATAGGGTGAATGCACCAATTTGTAAGTCGCTCTGGATAGGAGCGTCTACTAAATGACGTAAATGTAAATGTAAATGAAATGGTTTAGGGCTGTTAAACTAAAGAATCCCCGGCTTATCATCAGCAATTCTCAATCAGATGAGATAAACAGCTAACCCAAATTGAATTTCATTCATAAATGTGGGCACAAATTACTGTTAATATCCCAATTCTCTAGGTCCTCCATTCCCACACCTGAATCCCCCAAAGACCAGGAAAAAGTGCTGGCTTAAGGTACAACTTCCTATTGAGGAAATATAAGATAACTCAAGGTCATATTTAGATTTAGAGTTACTGACATGAATAGAAGCATACAGTGCCTTGCAAAAGTATTCATCCCCCTTGGCGTTTTTCCTATTTTGTTGCATTACAACCTGTAATTTAAATTGATTTTTATTTGGATTTCATGTAATGGACATACACAAAATAGTCCAAATTGGTGAAGTGAAATGAAAAAATAACTTATTTCAAAAAAGTATAAAAAATAAATAACGGAAAAGTGGTGCATGCATATGTATTCACCCCCTTTGCTATGAAGCCCCTAAATAAGATCTGGTGCAACCAATTACCTTCAGAAGTTACATAATTAGTTAAATAAAGTCCACCTGTGTGCAATCTAAGTGTCACATGATCTGTCACATGATCTCAGTATATATACACCTGTTCTGAAAGGCCCCAGGGTCTGCATCACCACTAAGCAAGGGGCACCACCAATTAAGCGGCACCATGAAGACCAAGGAGCGCTCCAAACAGGTCAGGGACAAAGTTGTGGAGAAGTACAGATCAGGGTTGGGTTATAAAAAAAATCAGAAACTTTGAACATCCCACGGAGCACCATTAAATCCATTATTTAAAAATGGAAAGAATATGGCACCACAACAAACCTGCCATGAGAGGGCCGCCCACCAAAACTCACAGACCAGGCAAGGAGGGCATTAATCAGAGAGGAAACAAAGAGACCAAAGATAACCCTGAAGGAGTTGCAAAGCTCCACAGCGGAGATTGGAGCATCTGTCCATTGGACCACTTTAAGCTGTACACTCCACAGAGCTGGGCTTCACGGAAGAGTGGCCAGAAAAAAAGCCATTGCTTAAAGAAAAGTATAAGCAAACACAGTGTGATGTGGTCCAGGTAATTATCACACACACGTATACACAAACAAACACACACTCACTCAATCACTCACTCTGTTTTGTTGTATAATTATTTTCACTTAAGAAAATTGTGCCTCTCTCTTTTTAGATCTTACAACACTATCAGCTCAACCACAGCACTCACAGCTGCAGTCGTCTGCCCCTTCACCAGCTACACTGGCTGTGACATGTGATACAGGTAATTATCACATGTATAGACACATGCATACTCTGCCTCACTTGGGGCTCTATTCAATCAGTTCCACTTTAGCCGACATCCGCATAGCGGTTGTTTTGGCAGTCTGAGGTGGAACTGTGCGGCTCCTGGCATGATACCTAAAGTGGACATTGCCATTGACACAGTCGCATTAACAGAAGTCCCATGCAGCCTTGTTTACAAGTTCTAACACTGGAATGTGAGATGTAATCTACACCTCCATTAGGATGATAGAAATCCTCATTTTGTTTAATGATTTTGAATTTAAGGTCATTATTTCTATATACCTACACTTTCTCATTCTGAACTTCTAACGTGAGTGGGATGGGTGTAGCTTCGTGACAATGATCAAGAGCAGCTGCTCACCGGTTCCTGTTACACTGGTCGTGAAGGGAGAAACTTTTGATGATTCACAGATGGATACCGGTAATTCTGAATGATATTACATACACATACGCTCACTTACACCACCAGATGTGCACACACAAACATGTTGTTGCGCTGTGTACTTACAGTCACTTTGTGCATCTCTCTTTCAGATCTCCCATGCACTACACCAATGCCCCTGACAGCCTCACCCAGTAGTGCATACACTGGGCCTATCAAGACTGACAAAGCAGAGATGGGTGGCTGACAAGGAAAAGTAAAACACAACATGTGTGTAGTTAAAAAATATTATCTTTAATAACTGACAAAATTCGAAATGAATACATATTAGAATAATAATCCATAATAGAGTGACCAATAGTTACTGTGAAGTTTTAATTAGTCAACAAGTAGTGCCCCAGGTTGGGATCCAACCGTGTCTCAAAAGCAGCAGAAAAGGTCAAATAAGGTCACCCACATTAAGGCTATACATGTCTGGCTGTATGCAACCAGAAGCAGATGCTTACACCCATCCGCCATCCCCGTCCACAAAGCTCCAGCAAAGCAAAAACCTATTAGAAGGTAACATCGCTCACTGTTGCCCCTAGTGGTTGGTTTCCATCTACCGACGTCCTCAGACATGGATGGACGTCGAATACTGACTTCTATCGCGGGTGACCTGCCTGCTCTATTCACACACACTGGACTCTACCCACACACTCACACATACTTACACTGACACCCCAACACACACACACACACACACACACACACACACACTACATACACACACACATAACATGCACACACATGCATACTGATGCCACAAACAGACACGCACACACACCCACACACACACACACACACACACACACACACCACATACGCTGCTACCTATACCCCTACCTATTTAGATACCTCAATTACCTCGTCTCCCGAGTGGCGCGGTGGTCTAAGGCTGTGCCACTAGAGATCCTGGTTCGAATCCAGGCGCTGTCGTAGCTGGCTGCGACTGGGAGACCCATGGGGCGGCGCACAATTGGCCGGCAGGGATGTAGCTCAGTTGGTAGAGCATTGTGTTTGCAACGCCAGGGTTGTGGGTTCGATTCCCACAGGGGGCCAGTATTAAAAAGTAATAATGTATGCACTCACTACCTGTAAGTCACTCTGGATAAGAGCGTCTGCTGAATGACTAAAATGTAAATGACTGGTACTCCCTGTATATAGCCATGTTATTTTAATTGTTATTGTCATTCGTTATCCACTGTATATTCCTCTTGTCACTATTATTATTATTTTTGCTGTTGTTTATGAAACATGTGACAAATACGATTTAAACACGCTGTTTCTCCAGAATTAGAGACCTTATCCCTGACACCTGCGACTAGCTGACTCAAAATGTCCCTCTGGGTCACAGGGAGACTACCACAACAGCTGGCAGGGCCAGTTATATTTGGTTGTGTGTGTGTGTGTGTGTGTGTGTGTGTGTGTGTGTGTGTGTGTGTAGACAGAGCATGGAGAGGCAGGGAGACAAAGGCATTAGACTACGTACTGTATGAAGGACTGAGTGACGAATTCTGTCCATAAGGTTGTTTTAGAATATTGAGTGTCGTTTTGGTATAGATATGTGGACGGAAGTTGGAAGGATTTGTATTAGTTGAGAGCTACAGCCCAGATTCTTGATATCATCTTTCATAGCTGGCTAGCCAGCAGCCTGGAGAGCGGCGCTGTTATTGAAGTTTTGGTTTTATGTCGTGCTGTTTGTGTGTAGGCTGGACCGTTACTGGAATTGTTGTACGAACCCTGAGTCCACAAAAAAAGTTAAAAGTACTTAGAATAGGTGGAATGCTCTAAATTGGTATTTAGTGGTTAACTATTGGTCTAAACTTAAAGTTGAGGTTACCAAAGTTGGCTTGTTTATCATGACTGAAGCATTAATTAATTTTGTGTGCCATCCAATAGCACTATTGCACCCACCACCCTACACTAATAGAACTCCATATGTCAGCATGGATATTGTTTATTTGTCAATACGACACAGCCTCTCACTGATCTGGGCTGAAAACAGCTAATAAATAGCAGAGCCAGACAGCAGTCTAAGCAGTCTGAGATGACAACACATTATCCCCCTCATCTAATCCCCATTATTATTAGAGATGTTGATTTAGACAAAGAAAAACACCAAGGAAGGAAAGAACAGGAAATAAAAAAAGCGCAGAGGGACGGAACCAGACACCCAGAGGATTTGTGTGTGCATGCGTGCTTGTGTATATGTGTGTGTTTGTGTGCGTGCAGGCGTGTGTGTGTGAGCGTGTATCATATCATTAAGAAACAGAGCCCGACCTTGAGAGGCACCATCAAGGTAACAACCAGGTAATGAGAGAAAAGTGTGCTCCTTCGTTCCTCTCCCCCTCTCTCCTCTCCTCTCCTACTTTCCTGTCCCTTGTTCCTGGCAGTGACCCAAAGGCGGTTTTTGTGTTTGTGTGTCTGTGTTCCGCCGGGGCTATCTGCTCTCCCTATGTCACCACCTTCTTCTGTCTGTCGCTCACAGCACAGTACAGCTTTTTGTCCTTCATTATCTCTCCCTGTCCCCGCTATCTTCCTCTCTGCCACCCACCCACCCGTCTCTCCCTCCCACTCCCCCCTTCCTTCTCCCACTCTCCAGCTGTAACTCTCTCTGCCCCCTTCTCTCCCACTGTCCCTGTCCCTCTTGCCCTCTCTCCTTCTCTCTCCCTGTCCCTCTCCTCCACCTCCTCTGTTCTCCCTGTCTTTCACCTGTCTGCCCTATCTCTCCTCTCTGCTTCTCCACCACACCACACTATCTTTCTTTTTCAGTAAGACTTGAATAATCCCCTGCAGTGTTGTTGTGTACCTTGCTCCCCTGGCATCATGGGTAAATAAGCTGACAGAGGTCTTCCTGCTTCACATCTATAAACAGAACACAGACCCGCCATTCATTCTGCTAATGATGTTATAATGAGACCATGGCCCATGAGGTGAGAGGGGAGGAGGGGAGAGGAAGGGGGAGACAGAGCATCATGGGGGAAGTAGACAAGGAGAGCATCAGGGTGTGAGAGACAGTCATGGAAACAGGGAGGGTGAGACAGTCATGGAAACAGGGAGGGAGAGACAGTCATGGAAACAGGGTGGGAGAGACAGTCATGGAAACAGGGAGGGAGAGACAGTCATGGAAACAGGCAGGGTGAGACAGTCATGGAAACAGGGAGGGTGAGACAGTCATAGGAACTGCGAGGAAGAGACAGTCATGGAAACAGTTATGCTTTCTCAGGTTGTGAAAAGTACACCCATCACTACACATGCTATGTATATGCACTTTCCTATTTCTGTTTTGTTTCTTCTTTCTTTCTTTCTTTCTTTCTTTCTTTCTTTCTTTCTTTCTTTCTTTCTTTCTTTCTTTCTTTCTTTCTTTCTTTCTTTCTTTCTTTCTTTCTTTCTTTCTTTCTTTCTTTCTTTCTTTCTTTCTTTCTTTCTTTCTTTCTTTCTTTCTCTCTCATATACTCTAGCTACAGTCAGACATACAGTATCTTGCAGCTGAGACTAGACCATATAGCTTGACAGTTTACCCTATTGGAGTGAGGCGGACAGACTCAAGACTGCATTCACACAGAGGAGAGCTGCAGCAGTGCCTAAGGTTAGAGAAGGCTGTCTATCTCACCAAACACCCCGCCGACTGACTCTGGGGAAGGGATTGACTTTGCAGACCTGCTCTCTCTCTCTCTCTCTGTGTCTGTGTGTGTGTATTGGTAAATAGGGAAAGAGGAGAGAAGCCTTCTGAACACCATTTGTTGAACAGACACAGTAGAGTACCTCTTGCTGCATGTTTGTGGGGTTGTGTGGGTGGGTGTGTGGGTGGGGGGGTGTGAGTGTGTGTGTGCGTGCATGTGTGCGCTACACTGTCAGGGGAGAAACATGTCACTCTGATTGGGGCGAGAACATCATTGTGACTTCTGCTTTATGTGACCACTGTGTTATTTTGGGTGAGAGATTGCGATGCTTCCTTTCTTTGCAAGAAAAGACACCTGCAGACAGCGAAAAGACAGTTAAGGATGGCCAATGTAATTTAAATTAGTCATTCATCGCTAAATCCTCAATACATGGGGGGAAATTCACACACTAATGATGTTTGGATTGACATTTCCTACAGGCATTAGGACTCCAATTAATTCGCAAATACCACTATCTTCTCTCCTCAAAGACCATTGCCACTAAATCGAACAAAAACGAAGCGCTGAAATTGCATTAGAAATTCCATCACGAAATAAGGAGCCAGGTCACGACGGTCTCTCAGACCGCCTCAGTCACCATCACACTGGTAATTTGGAAGAGCTTCGAGCAGATCACCGTGACAGCTTCAGTCAGAGGGCCGTTGTCGGAGACGGTTTGAATAATTTTACAGGGTTTAGGCATCATGCTGGAGTTTCTCTGGCACATTTGTACATGAAGTGCTGTTCAGAATCCCACTGACTTTTTACAGCCTTCAGTTCCCACTCTGTAGAAAAATAGGAAAGCATAGGCTTATGGTCTTTAATAAAAACACATGCCACAGACTGGTCTTGTGTGAAGGAAATATTGAGAATCTAATATCAAATACCACCGAGAGAGAGAGAGAGAGAGAGAGAGAGAGAGAGAGAGAGAGAGAGAGAGAGAGAGAGAGAGAGAGAGATATGATGCACTCTCACCATATCTCAATGTTCAGCTAAATCAATATAAAACATATTAAAGACATCCGTCTGTGTCCGGTGGCCACCTGCCCATCAACATGTCTCTATCTTACTGTCAACAGAAATCTACCACAAACCAACTCTCTGTTCCTAGACACTACTGCTATATGGAGACGTCAGTCAACTACCCACAACTTCCTCCCTCCTCAAAATGAAAGAATATATCTTGTCAGATGAAGATGTGCGGTGTGACAGACAAACAGTGCTTTAGTTTGTGCAGCTGACTGAAATAATAGAGGAGAAGCGAAATGCAGAGCAGAGGATGATGTGGCACTGTGGTCAAAAGTTTTGAGAATGACACAAATATTAATTTTCACAAAGTCTGCTGCCTCAGTTTTTATGATGGCAATTTGCATATACTCCAGAATGTTATGAAGAGTGATCAGATGAATTGCAATTAATTGCAAAGTCCCTCTTTGCCATGAAAATGAACTTAATCCCCCAAAAACATTTCCACTGCATTTCAGCCCTGCCACAAAAGGACCAGCTGACATCAAGACAGTGATTCTCTCGTTAACACAGGTGAGAGTGTTGACGAGGGCAAGGCTGGAGATCACTCTGTCATGCTGATTGAGTTAGAATAACAGACTGGAAGCTTTAAAAGGAGGGTGGTGCTTGAAATCATTGTTCTTCCTCTGTTAACCATGGTTACCTGCAAGGAAACATGTGCCGTCATCATTGCTTTGCACAAAAAGGGCTTCACAGGCAAGGATATTGCTGCTAGTAAGATTGTACCTAAATCAACCATTTATCGGATCATCAGGAACTTCAAGGAGAGAGGTTCAATTGTTGTGAAGAAGGCTTCAGGGCGCCCAAGAAAGTCCAGCAAGCGCCAGGACCGTCTCCTAAAGTTGATTCAGCTGCGGGATCAGGGCACCACCAGTGCAGAACTTGCTTATGAATGGCAGCAGGCAGGTGTGAGTGCATCTGCACGCACAGTGAGGCGAATACTTTTGGAGGATGGACTGGTGTCAAGAAGGGCAGAGAGGAAGCCACTTCTCTCCAGGAAAAACATCAGGGACAGACTGATATTCTGCAAAAGTTACAGGGATTGGACTGCTGAGGACTGGGGTAAAGTCATTTTCCGATTGTTTGGGGCATCCGGAAAAAAGCTTGTCTGGAGAAGACAAGGTGAGCGCTACCATCAGTCCTGTGTCATGCCAACAGTAAAGCATCCTGATACCATTCATGTGTGGGGTTGCTTCTCAGCCAAGGGAGTGGGCTCACTCACAATTTTGCCTAAGAACACAGCCATAAATAAAGAATGGTACCAACACATCCTCCGAAAAACAACTTCTCCCAACCATCCAAGAACAGTTTGGTGACGAACAATGCCTTTTCCAGCATGATGAAGCACCTTGCCATTAGGCAAAAGTGATAACTAAGTGGCTCTGGGAACAAAACATCGACATTTTGGGTCCATGGCCAGGAAACTCCCCAGACCTTAATCCCATTGAGAACTTGTGGTCAATCCTCAAGAGGCGGGTGGACAAACAAAACCCCACAAATTCTTACAAGCTCCAAGCATTGATTAAACAAGAATGGGCTGCCATCAGTCAGGATGTGGCCCAGAAGTTAATTGACAGCATGCCAGGGCGGATTGCAGAGGATTGCAGAGGTCTTGAAAAAGAAGGGTCAACACTGCAAATATTGACTCTTTGCATAAACTTAATGTAATTGTCAATAAAAGCCTTTGACACTTATGGAATGCTTGTAATTATACTTCAGTATACCATAGTAACATCTGACAAAAATGTCTAAAAACACTGAAGCAGCAAACTTTGTGAAGACCAATATTTGTGTCATTCTCAAAACTTTTGACCACGACTGTACTCTATCTAGCACTGTTGGGCTCAGTTTGAATTGAAGGCAGTCAATTCATCAAGTAAACTAAAATTACAATTCAATAATCGAAAAAAGGTAATTCGTTTTCAATTACTTCTCGATAAACTAAAAAGTAGAAGCAATTTATTTTTTATTCAAATCACTTCCTGAATTGACTGACTTCAATTTGAATTGAACCCAAGCCTGGTATCTATCCTACCTGCTGTATTAGATATCTGTAGATGAGTCTGTGCTCTCTCTCTCTCTGTGTGTGTATGTGTGTGTGTGTGTGCGTGTGCATATGTGTGCGTGTGTGCCTGCCTGCCTGCCTGCCTGTCTGTATGTACATGGTATACAGTGCCTTCAGAAAGTATTCACAACTCTTGACTTTTTCCACATTTTGTTGAATTTAGATTTTTTTGGTCACTGGCCTACATTTACCAGACGCTCTTATCCAGAGCGACTTACAGTTAGTGCATACATTATTCTTTTTTATTTTCATACCCCATGGGAATCGAACCCACAACCCTGGCGTTGCAAACGCCATGCTCTACCAACTGAGCTACCTCCCTGCCAGCCATTCCCTCCCCTACCCTGGACGAATTGTGCGCCGCCCCATTGGTCTCCCGGTTGCGGCCAGCTACAGCAGAGCCTGGATTCGAACCAGGATCTCTAGTGGCACAGCTAGCACTGCGATGCAGTGCCTTAGACCACTGCGCCACTCGGGAGACAATGATACACATGATATCCTATAATGTCAAAGTGGAATTATGTTTTTAGAAATTTTTAGAAATTAATTAAAAATGAAAAGCTGAAATGTCTTCAGTCAATAGGTATTGAATCCCTTTGTTAAGGCACGCCTAAATAAGTCCAGGAGTAAAAACGTGCTTAACAAGTCACATAAGAAGTTGCATTGACTCACTCTGTCTGCAATAATAGTGTTTAACATGATTTTTGAATGACTACCTCATCTCTGTACCCCTGTAATACAATTATCTATAAGGTTCCTCAGTCAAGCAGTGAATTTCAAAACACAGATTCAACCACAAAACCAGGGAGGTTTTCCAATGCCTCACAAAGAAAGGCACCTATTGGTGGATCAGTAAAAAATTAAAAAGCAGACATTGAATATCCTTTTGAGCATGATGAAGTTATTAATTACACTTTGGATGGTGTATCAATACACCCAGTCACTATAAAGATACAGTCGTCCTTCTTAACTCAGTTGCCAGAGAGGAAGGAAACCGCTCAGGGATGTTACCATGAGGTCAATGGTGACTTTAAAACAGTTACAGATTTTAATGGCTGTTATAGGAGAGAACTGAGGATGGATCCAACAACATTGTAGTTACTCCACAATACTACGCTAATTGACAGAGTGAAAAGAAGGAGGCGTATATAGAATAACAATATTCCAAAACATGCATCCTGTTTACAACAAGGCACTAAAGTAATACTGCAAAACATTTGACAAAGCAATTTACTTTTTGTCCTTAATACAAAGTGTTCTGTTTGGGGCAAATCCAATCCAACACATTATTGTGGTGGCTGCATCATGTTATGGGTATGCTTGAGGTTTTTCAGTATAAAAAGAAACGTAATTGAGCTAAGCACAGGCAAAACCAAACACTGGGAGATGAATTCACCTTTCAGCAGGACAATAACCTAAGACACAAGGCCAAATCTACACTTGAGCTGCTTACCAATAAGATAGTGAATGTTCCTGAGTGGCCTAGTTACAGTTTTGACTAAAATCTACTTGAAAATATATGGCAAAACCTGAAAATGTTTTGTTTAGCAATGATCAACAACTAATTTGACAGAGCTGGAAGAATTTTGAAAATAATAATGAACAAATGTTGCACAATCCAGGTGTGAAAAGCTGTTAGAGACTTACCCGGAAAAGCTGTAATCGCTGCCAAAGGTGCTTCTACAAAGTATTGACTCAGGGGTGTGAATAATCATGTAAATTAGATATTTCAGTATTTAATTTTCAATAAATGTGCTAAAATGTCTAAAAACATATTTTCACTTTGTCATTGTGGGGTATTGTGTGTACTGTAGATAGGTAAAACATATTAATATTGATGCCATTTTGAATTCAGGCTGTAACACAACAAAATATGAACTAAGTCAAAGGGTATGAACACTTTCTGAAGGCACATGTGTTTAAGCTACATGGTATACTGTATATGTGTGTCAGGGAGATAAATGCTTGCTGCTCCACATGTGCAATTAGATTCTGCAGGTGCCTCTGGGTTGGCCATTGATCTCTCCCCTGCAGGCAGCAGTCCATTGTGCTATGGAGGAGGAGGCTGAGAACTGTATTGACTGTATTGATTTTACCTTATGCCCATCAGGAGAGGATGGACACATGTGATTAACACTAATCCCTGTGGTTATCTGAAGCTGGATGATGGACTACATAAAGGTCGGCCATCTACGCTCCTCTATTCCACACACATACTGTAGAGGTAGGAAGTATAATGTTGCAGCTGCCCTCACAGTCCAACCAAGGTGTGTGTGTAACGAACTGAGGTGATTTAGACAACCCAATCTCCAGCTGAAAACGAGTACAGGGCACGTTTTTGCAGACGAGAGATAACGTATGTGTTATTTACCTAGTATCACAGGAGGGTGGTGGCACTTTAATTTGGGAGGACGGGCTCATAGTAATGGTTAGAACGGAATAAATGGAATGGTATCAAATTCATCAAACACATGGTTTCCATGTATTTGCAGTGGTGTAAAGTACTTAAGTAAATACAACTTAAGTAGGTTTTTTGCATATCTGTACTTTACTATTTATTATTTTGACTACTTTTACTTTTACTTCACTACATTCCTAAAGACAATAATGTACTTTTTACTCCATACATTTCCCTGACACCCAAAAGTGCTCGTCATATTTTTAATGCTTAGCAGGACAAGAAAATGGTCCAATTCACACTTATCAACAGAACATCCCTGGTCATCCCTACTACCTGATCTGGCGGACTCACTAAACACAAATGCTTCATTTGTAAATGATGTCTGAGTGTTGGAGCGTGCCCCTGGCTATCTGTAAATGATGTCTGAGTGTTGGAGCGTGCCCCTGACTATCTGTAAATGATGTCTGAGTGTTGGAGCGTGCCCCTGGCTATCTGTAAATGATGTCTGAGTGTTGGAGCGTGCCCCTGGCTATCCATAAAGAAAAAAGAAAAAAGGAAAATGGTGCCCTCTGGTTTGCTTAATGTAAGGAATTTGAAATGATTTATACTTTTACTTTTGATACTTGAGTATATTTTAGCAATTACATTTACTTTTGATACTTTAGTATATTTAAAACCAAATAGTTTTAGACTTTTACTCAAGTAGTATTTTACTGGGTGACTTTCACTTTTACTTTAGTCATTTTCTACTAAGGTATATTTACTTTCACTTAAGCATGACAATTGGGTACTTTTGATACCATTCCATTCACTCTATTCCAGCCATTATTATGAGCTGTCCTCCCCTCACCAGCCTCCTGTGCCTAGTATACCAGCTTCTGTAATGAATAACCTTGCATGAGACTTGAAGACTTGTGTTAGCTCTCCAAGCTAATACATGAGCTTTAGTTCAGTGAGCTAACACAGTCTTGTAGTGCAGGAGACCTGGGTTCAAACCTGGAAGTTCAATGAAACATTATTCTTTATTGTTAAACAAAAACACATAGGCCTATTGGATATTACAACCTTCGTTATACTTAATCACTGAGTATGTGTCCCCTTCAGAGGGAAATACTGAACAGTGACTGCCTTAGTTACCACATACATCTGATGGCAGGAGAGGGAGAGAGTGAACGAGGGCTGAGGTATACGACTACAATATAAGATAAATCAACAATCCTTAGGGTATAGAAAATGTAAATGAGACACTGTGATGTAAAGGAACAAACAACCAAGCTGCAAGGCTGCCTAACACTGTTATGACTCAGGGAAGCACGGGCACAGGAAGACAATAATGCCTTTGTTCATAGTTCAAAACTACTATTGGTTTCATAGTAGATACAATGTAGGATCTTAATTTGAGCCAGTTTGCTACAGCAGGAAAATAATCCTGCAGCAACAGGAAATGTGAATTACTATGTGGATTAAATAATTGTGTTAGGGCAAATCAATTCTGAAATTTCACAGTGTAAATTAAAAACGTTAGAAGCCTTTTTGAAACTCATATACACTACAAGTTTGCATTTCCAGCAGTGCAGAAAAATTCTCAGCATCAAAAGAGTTATCAAATTAAGATCCTACATCTGTAGGCAGGCTGCTTTAGTATTGGTCTGTGGACAGCGAGAGGTGTTATCCTTCTGCCTGACATTCACTTCCTTCTGACTGTAGTACTAACAGAGCTAGAGCACCGACCCAAGGCACTGCACTGCCTGGGGCGGCCACAAAACAAACACAGAATGAAAAGGCATCATTATCATCCACTGGCCCAGGAAAACTCATTTCATTTAATGTGTGTTATGTGGGGGTGCATTTATGTAGCTATGTGTGTGGCACTAGACAGATGGATGACAACAATGCATAAGGAATTCCATTTAATCTTGGTTCAGAGATGTATGTGAGCATTTGTGAGTGTGGTTGTATTTTAGTGTGTGTGTGTTCGTGTGTGTGTGTGTGTGGCCTTCTAAAGATGGATGATATTACTGGGGAAATATCATTTGGACTCAGTCCAGCTCTCCATGTGCGTTTGTATATTTGTTGTGCAGGCAAGACGAATAGCATGACTGAAGAGAATGTCTTGTGGATACGATTTAGATGTGTGCATGTGTGTGTGTCCCTGTGTGTGTGCTCTTAAGATGGAAGACATGGAGCAATTTAATTTTGTTCTACTTGTATGTCTGCATGATTTTGTGTGGTGCTTTGCTTGCAAGATGGAAAATGCTCCTTAAAGGAAAACTCCATCCAAAAACAATATTTTTGTATTTGTTTCATTAGTCCATTGTTGACATAGTCCCAAAATGATTTGCTTGTCAGCAATCAAGTTTTCAAGATACAATATGTAACTTTCAAAATAGAGAAATCGTCCCTTTATGATGCATTTTGCATCGTATGACGCAAAACGCAGCATCATATGATGCAAAATGCATCATACGAGGATGATTTCTATATTTTGAAAGTTATATATCTTGAAAACTTGATTGCTGACAAGCAAAACATTTTGGGACTACAGTATGTCAACAATGGACTAATGAAACAAATACCAAAATATATTTTTGGGGTTGAATTTACCTTTAAGTAAATGCCTTTAGATTGTGTTTGTTCGTGCATGCGCATGTGTGTGTGTGTGTGTGTGCGTGTGTGCGCACGTGTACTTGCTTTGAGCTACAGTTGAAGTCGGAAGTTTACATACACTAAGTTGACTCTGCCTTTAAACAGCTTGGATAATTCCAGAAAATGATGTCATGGCTTTAGAAGCTTCTGATAGGTTAATTTATATAATTTGAGTCAATTGGAGGTGTACCTGTGGATGTATTTCAAGGCCTACCTTCAAACTCAGTGCCTCTTTGCTTGACATCATGGGAAAATCAAAAGAAATCAACCAAGACCTCAGAAAGAAAATGTAGACCTCCACAAGTCTGGTTCATCCTTGGGAGCAATTTCCAAATGCCTGAAGGTACCGTGTTCATCTGTACAAACAACAGTACGCAAGTATAAACACCATGGGACCACGCAGCCGTCATACCGCTCAGGAACGAGACGCGTTCTGTCTCCTAGAGATGAACGTACTTTATCCGAAAAGTGCAAATCAATCCCAGAACAACAGCAAAGGACCTTGTGAAGATGCTGGAGGAAACAGGTACAAAAGTATCTATATCCACAGTAAAACGAGACCTATATCGACATAACCTGAAAGGCCGCTCAGCAAAGAAGAAGCCACTGCTCCAAAACCGCCATAAAAAAGCCAAACTACGGTTTGCAACTGGACATAAAGATCGTACTTTTTGGAGAAATGTCCTCTGGTCTGATGAAACAAAAATAGAACTGTTTGGCCATTATGACCCTCATTATGTTTGGAGGAAAAAGGGGGGTTGCTTGCAAGCCGAAGAACACCATCCCAACCGTGAAGCACGGGGGTGGCAGCATCATGCTGTGGGGGTGCTTTGCTGCAGGAGGGACTGGTGCACTTCACAAAATAGATGGCATCATGAGGAAGGAAAATTATGTGGATATATTGAAGCAACATCTCAAGACATCAGTCAGGAAGTTAAAGCTTGGTTGTAAATGGGTCTTCCAAATGGACAATGACCCCAAGCATACTTCCAAAGTTGTGGCAAAATGGCTTAAGGACAACAAAGTCAAGGTATTGGAGTGGCCATCACAAAGCCCTGACCTCAGTCCTATAGAAAATGTGTGGGCAAAACTGAAAAAGCATGTGCGAGCAAGGAGCCCTACAAACCTGATTCAGTTACATCAGCTCTGTCAGGAGGAATGGGCCAAAACTTATTGTGGGAAGCTTGTGGAAGGCTACCTGAAACGTTTGTCCCAAGTTAAAGAATTTAAAGGCAATGCTACTAAATTCTAATTGAGTGTATGTAAACGTCTGACCCACTGGGAATGTGATGAAAGAAATAAAAGCTGAAATAAATCATTCTCTCTACTATTATTCTGACATTTCACATTCTTAAAATAAAGTGGTGATCCTAAATGACCTAAGACAGGGAATTTTTTACTAGGATTAAATGTAAGGAATTGTGAAAAACTGAGTTTAAATGTATTTGGATAAGGTGTATGTAAACTTCCGACTTCAACTGTACATCTCTTTGGCTTGGGTGTAACACTTTTCTGAACAGCTGGCTCTTACCTTAGAGTTCCACCAGATTCTGTTCTGATTTCATGCTTTTCAGTGACGCTCTTTTGAACGGCTGCTCAAGTTGCCTATGGCAACGGCAGCGGAAATATTATAATCATAATGAAAATGGAAAAAAGGAGTACAGGGGTTTTAACAAGGGCTTCTACATGCTTTATTAGTGTGATGAATTATTCCGTCTGGCTAGCCTCCAGACACAGCACTGTGACAGGCTGAGACAGAGAGAAAGGGAGGGAGAGAGAGAAAATGAGAGAGAGAGAGAGAGAGAGAGAGAGAGAGAATCAACTATTTAAGACTACCAGAACCCACTGGATTCTCCAATTACATTGAATGAGCTACAGGACAAAATACAAACCCTCCAACCCAAAAAGTCCTGTGGTGTTGATGGTATCCTCAATGAAATGATAAAATATACATACCACAAATTTCAATTTGCTATACTTAAACTCTTTAACATCATCCTTAGCTCTGGCATCTTCCCCAATATTTGGAACCAAGGACTGATCACCCCAATCCACAAAAGTGGAGACAAATTTGACCCCAATAACTACCGTGGGATATGCGTCAACAACAACCTTGGGAAAATCCTCTGAATTATCATTAACAGCAGACTAGTTCATTTCCTCAGTGAAAACAATGTACTGAGCAAATGTCAAATTGGCTTTTTACCAAATTACCGTACGACAGACCACGTATTCACCCTGCACACCCTAATTGACAAACAAACAAACCAAAACAAAGGCAAAGTCTTCTCATGCTTTGTTGATTTCAAAAAAGCTTTTGACTCAATTTGGCATGAGGGTCTGCTATACAAATTGATGGAAAGTGGGGTTGGGGGAAAAACATACGACATTATAAAATCCATGTACACAAACAACAAGTGTGCGGTTAAAATTGGCAAAAAACACACACATTTCTTTCCACAGGGCCGTGGGGTGAGACAGGGATGCAGTTTAAGCCCCACCCTCTTCAACATATATATCAACGAATTGGCGAGGGCACTAGAACAGTCTGCAGCACCCGGCCTCACCCTACTAGAATCTGAAGTCAAATGTCTTCTGTTTGCTGATGATCTGGTGCTTCTGTCACCAACCAAGGAGGGCCTACAGCAGCACCTAGATCTTCTGCACAGATTCTGTCAGACCTGGGCCCTGACAGTAAATCTCAGTAAGACAAAAATAATGGTGTTCCAAAAAAGGTCCAGTTGCCAGGACCACAAATACAAATTCCATCTAGACACCGTTGCCCTAGAGCACACAAAAAAATATACATACCTCGGCCTAAACATCAGCGCCACAGGTAACTTCCACAAAGCTGTGAACGATCTGAGAGACAAGGCAAGAAGGGCCTTCTATGCCATCAAAAGGAACATACAATTTGACATACCAATTAGGATCTGGCTAAAAATACTTGAATCAGTTATAGAACCCACTGCCCTTTATGGTTCTGAGGTCTGGGGTCCGCTCACCAACCAAGAATTCACAAAATGGGACAAACACCAAATTGAGACTCTGCATGCAGAATTCTGCAAAAACATCCTCCGTGTACAACGTAAAACACCAAATAATGCATGCAGAGCAGAATTAGGCCAATACCCGCTAATTATCAAAATCCAGAAAAGAGCCGTTAAATTCTATAACCACTTAAAAGGAAGCGATTCCCAAACCTTCCATAACAAAGCCATCACCTACAGAGAGATGAACTTGGAGAAGAGTCCCCTAAGTAAGCTTGTCCTGGGCCTCTGTTCACAAACACAAACAGACCCCACACAGCCCCAGGACAACAACAACAACAACAACAACAACACAATTAGACCCAACCAAATCATGAGAAAACAAAAAGAGAATTACTTGACACATTGGAAAGAACAAACAAAAAAACAGAGCAAACTAGAATGCTATTTGGCCCTAAACAGAGAGTACACAGTGGCAGAATACCTGACCACTGTGACTGACACAAACTTAAGGAAAGCTTTGACTATGTACAGACTCAGTGAGCATAGCCTTGCTATTGAGAAAGGCCGCCGTAGGCAGACCTGGCTCTCAAGAGAAGACAGGCTATGTGCACACTGCCCACAAAATGAGGTGGAAACTGAGCTGCACTTCCTAACCTCCTGCCAAATGTATGACCATATTAGAGACACATATTTCCCTCAGATTACAGCGATCCACAAATAATTTGAAAACAAACCCAATTTTGATAAACTCCCTTATCTACTGGGTGAAAAACCACAGTGTGCCATCACACCTGCAAGATTTGTGACCTGTTGCCACAAGAAAAGGGCAACCAGTGAAGAACAAACACCATTGTAAATACAACCCATATTTATGTTTATTTATTTTCCCATTTGTACTTTAACTATTTGCACATTGTTACAGAGAGAGAGAGAGAGGGAGAGAGAGAGAGAGAGAGAGAGAGAGAGAGAGAGAGAGAGAGAGAGAGAGAGAGAGAGAGAGAGAGAGAGAGAGAGAGAGAGAGAGAGAGAGAGAGAGAGAGAGAGAGAGAGAGAGTAAGTGAGTGAGTGAGTGAGTGAGTGAGTGAGTGAGTGAGTGAGTGAGTGAGTGAGTGAGTGAGTGAGTGAGTGAGTGAGTGAGTGAGTGAGTGAGTGAGTGAGTGAGTGAGTGAGTGAGTGAGTGAGTGACAGAGACAGAGAGACGAAAGAGAAACAGAGACAGAGAGACGAAAGAGAGACAGAGACAGAGAGACGAAAGAGAGACAGAGACAGAGAGACGAAAGGGAGACAGAGACAGAGACAGAGACAGAGAGAGAGAGGGGAAAACTTCCAGAGTTCCAAATTGAGCAGCAGCTGCTGAAAAAAATTTGCTCCTACAAATATTTTTTATTAATTTTATTTTATTTAACCTTTATTTAACCAGGTAAGCCAGTTGAGAACAAGTTCTCATTTACAACTGCGACCTGGCCAAGATAAAGCATAACAGTGTGATAAAAACAACAACACAGAGTTACATATGGGGTAAAAAAACATAAAGTCAAAAAATACAACAGAAAATATATATACAGTGTGTGCAAATGTAGCAAGTTATGGAGTTAAGGCAATAAATAGGCTATAGTGCAAAATAATTACAATTAGTATTAACACTGGAATGCTAGATGTGCAAGAGATTATGTGCAAATAGAGATACTGGGGTGCAAAAGAGCAAAATAAATAACAATATAGGGATGAGGTAGTTGGGTGGGCTAATTTCAGATGGGCTGTGTACAGGTGCAGTGATCGGTAAGGTGCTCTGACAACTGATGCTTAAAGTTAGTGAGGGAGATAAGAGTCTCCAGCTTCAGAGATTTTTGCAATTCGTTCCAGTCATTGGCAGCAGCGAACTGGAAGGAATGGCGGCCAAAGGAGGTGTTGGCTTTGGGACTGACCAGTGAGATATACCTGCTGGAGCGCAGACTACGGGTGGGTGCTGCTATGGTGACCAATGAGCTAAGATAAGGCGGGGATTTGCCTAGCAGTGATTTATAGATGGCCTGGAGCCAGTGGGTTTGACGACGAACATGTAGTGAGGACCAGCCAACAAGAGCGTACAGGTCACAGTGGTGGGTAGTGTATGGGGCTTTGGAGACAAAACGGATGGCACTGTGATAGACTACATCCAATTTGCTGAGTAGAGTGTTGGAGGCTATTTTGTAAATGACATCGCCGAAGTCAAGGATCGGTAGGATAGTCAGTTTTACGAGGGCATGTTTGGCAGCATGAGTGAAGGAGGCTTTGTTGCGAAATAGGAAGCCGATTCTAGATTTAACTTTGGATTGGAGATTCTTAATGTGAGTCTGGAAGGAGAGTTTACAGTCTAAGCAGACACCTAGGTATTTGTAGTTGTCCACATACTCTAGGTCAGACCCGTCGAGAGTGGTGATTCTAGTCGGGTGGGCGGGTGCCAGCAGCGTTCGATTGAAGAGCATGCATTTAGTTTTACTAGTGTTTAAGAGCAGTTGGAGGCTACTGAAGGAGTGTTGTATGGCATTGAAGCTCGTTTGGAGGTTTGTTAACACAGTGTCCAATGAAGGGCCAGATGTATACAAAATGGTGTCGTCTGCGTAGAGGTGGATCTGAGAGTCACCAGCAGCAAGAGCGACATCATTGATATACACGGAGAAAAGAGTCGGCCCAAGAATTGAACCCTGTGGCACCCCCATAGAGACTGCCATAGGTCCAGACAACAGGCCCTCCGATTTGACACACTGAACTCAATCTGAGAAGTAGTTGGTGAACCAGGCGAGGCAGTCATTTGAGAAACCAAGGCTATTTAGTCTGCCAATAAGAATGCGGTGGTTGACAGAGTCGAAAGCCTTGGCCAGGTCGATGAAGACGGCTGCACAGTACTGTCTATTATCGATCGCGGTTATAATATCGTTTAGGACCTTGAGCGTGGCTGAAGTGCACCCATGACCAGCTCGGAAACCGGATTGCATAGCGGAGAAGGTACGGTGGGATTCGAAATGGTCGGTGATCTGTTTGTTAACTTGGTTTTCAAAAACTTTCGAAAGGCAGGGCAGGATGGATATAGGTCTGTAACAGTTTGGATCTAGAGTGTCACCCCCTTTAAAGAGGGGGATGACCGCGGCAGCTTTCCAATCTCTGGGGATCTCAGACATTACGAAAGAGAGGTTGAACAGACTAGTAATAGGGGTTGCGACAATTTCGGTGGCTAGTTTTAGAAAGAAAGGGTCCAGATTGTCTAGCCCAGCTGATTTGTAGGGGTCCAGATTTTGCAGCTCTTTCAGAACATCAGCTGTCTGAATTTGTGTGAAGGAGAAGCGGGGGGGGCATGGGCAAGTTGCAGCGGAGGGTGCAGAGTTGGTGGCCGGGGTAGTGTTAGCCAGGTGGAAAGCATGGCCAGCCGTAGCAAAATGCTTGTTGAAATTCTCGATTATTGTAGATTTATCGGTGGTGATAGTGTTTCCTAGCCTCAGTGCAGTGGGCAGCTTGGAGGAAGTGCTCTTATTCTCCATGGACTTTACAGTGTCCCAAAACTTTTTGGAGTTAGTGCTACAGGATGCAAATTTCTGTTTGAAAAAGTTAGCCTTTGCTTTCCTGACTGCTTGTGTATATTGGTTCCTAACTTCCCTGAAAAGTTGCATATCGCGGGGGCTATTTGATGCTAATGCAGTACGCCACAGGATATTTTTGTGCTGGTCAAGGGCAGTCAAGTCTGAGGAGAACCAGGGGCTATATCTGTTCTTAGTTCTGTATATTTTGAATGGGGCATGTTATTTAAGATTGAGAGGAAATTACTTTTAAAGAACAACCAGGCATCCTCTACTGCCGGAATGAGATCTATATCCATCCAGGATACCTGGGCCAGGTCAATTAGGAAGGCCTGCTCGCTAAAGTGTTTTAGGGAGCGTTTGACAGTGATGAGGGGTGGTCGTTTGACCGCGGACCCGTTACGGACGCAGGCAATAAGGCAGTGATCGCTGAGATCCTGGTTGAAGACAGCGGAGGTGTATTTAGAGGGTAAGTTAGTCAGGATGATATCTATGAGGGTACCCATGTTTACGGATTTAGGGTTGTACCTGGTAGGTTCGTTGATAATTTGCGTGAGATTGAGGGCATCTAGTTTGGATTGTAGGATGGCCGGGGTATTAAGCATATCCCAATTTAGGTCACCAAGCAGTACGAACTCTGAGGATAAATGGGGGGCAATCAATTCACATATGGTGTCCAGGGCACAGCTGGGGGCTGAGGGGGGTCTGTAGCAAGCGGCAACAGTGAGAGACTTATTTCTGGAAAGGTGGATTTTTAGAAGTAGAAGCTCAAACTGTTTGGGCACAGACCTGGATAGTATGATAGAGCTCTGCAGGCTATCTCTACAGTAGATTGCAACTCCACCCCCTTTGGCAGTTCTATCTAGACGGAAAATGTTGTAATTCGGGATGGACATTTCTGAATTTTTGGTGGCCTTCCTAAGCCAGGATTCAGACACTGCTAGAACATCAGGGTTGGCGGAGTGTGCTAACGCAGTGAATAACTCAAACTTAGGAAGTAGACTTCTGAAATTTACATGCAGGAAACCAAGGCTTTTGCGATTACAGAAGTCAGCAAATGATAGCGCCTGGGGAGTAGGAGTGATACTGAGGGCTGCAGGGCCTGGGTTAGCCTCTACATCACCGGAGGAACAGAGGAGGACTAGAATAAGGATACTGCTAAAGGCTTTAAGAACTGGTCTTCTAGTGCGTTGGGTACATAGAATAAAGGGGGCAGATTTCCGGGCGTTGTAGAAAAGATTCAGGGCATTATGTACAGACAACGATATGGAAGGATATGAGTAAAGTGGAGGTAAACCTAAGCGTTGGGTAACAATGAAAGAGATAGCATCACTGGAGGCACCAATTGAGTCGGTCTCCGCGTGTATGGGGGGTGGGACAAATGAGCTATCTAAGGCAGGTTTAGCTGGGCTGGGGGATCTACAGTGAAATAGATGTACATGTTTTTCAGAGTGAAGTACATTGAAAAAAAGAAAGAAAACTGACTGAATGGGAGACAAAACAAGCAACAAATGAAGAAGAAAAAGTATATATTTCTATAAAATTCTGCAGTTATCTTGGCTAGCTGGATTGTTTACCAGTTGCTAAGCAGATGCTAGGGACTCTTCTTAAAGAAGCTAGCTAGCTAACAAAAAAATAGCTAGTCAACAGCACAATAAAAAGACAAAAGAAGGATAGAAGACAAAGGACATCAAAGTAAAACAGTTCTCTAAAGACACTAGAGACAATAATACAATAATACAAGAAAAGGTAGGCTTCTATTGCAACATTGTAGCCAACATCACCAGCATTGCTATGGAAATTGTTTACCCACAAGACATCCAAACAGAGAAAGCTAAGAAAGGTTTCAAAGGTTTGATGATGGGACAGAACCATGAATGCCTGTTTGCAGATCTTACCAGTCGCAAAACAAGAGCAAATGTAATATTTAATACCAAATGAGGGCACATATGGAAAAGGGTTATTTGCAACCATTTCCATTTCTCAAAAAAGAGAGGCATCAGCTAAGGCTGTCAGATCAGCATTTTTGAAAAAGCTGACCAGAGCAACACATATCAAACAGTCAACTTATACAATAATGGAACTGTATTGATACAAGGCAATGATTCAAGCCTCCAGGCTTTTGAGAATGTGTTTGCTACCCTAAAACTAGAAGCTGAACTAATCTCAGAAGCTGAGGAAAAAGTAAAGGAGGGAGAGGATGGAGAAAAGCAGGACCCAACACCCCCAACAGCCTCTGTGCCCCAGCAAGAAGCCCTCAGTGTCCCTCTACCTACCTCACCTGCACCAGACAGAGCCAAGGACATGCCTACAATACCATGAACAACGTTTCCACAACACCCTCTCTCTAGTTGAAGCAGAGGTCATAGAACTCAGAGAGAACAAGCTTCAAGAGGATGACACTGTCCAGAAACTAAAAGAAGAAATGAAACAGTTCTGGGAGGAGAGCAGAGCATCTGTTGCTAAATTAGAAATCAGAATGGACAAACTGAGTCAGACAAATGATGACCTCAGAGACCATCTGAGCACAACAAGAGAGGAGCTAGAGCAGAGAGAGAGGTACATTGACACCCTTAACCAGCAGCTAGTCATTATGTTCACCAGCTTGGTACAACACATGCAGAACCTGAGACCAGCATAACCAGCATGGCCTCCACCACACAGCCTGATGACACTGCACCATACTCCCAGTCTGCTCCAGCCCAGGTCAACCTACCAGCCTCCCAGTTTTCTCCAGCCCAGGTCAGCCAACCAGCCTCCCAGTCTGCTCCAGCCCAGGTCAGCCTACCAGCCTCCCAGTCTGCTCCAGCACAGTGTTCTCCAGCCCAGGTCAACCTACCAGCCTCCCAGTCTGCTCCAGCCCAGGTCAACCTACCAGCCTCCCAGTCTGCTCCAACCCAGGTCAACCTACCAGCCTCCCAGTCTGCTCCAGCCCAGGTCAACCTACCAGCCTCCCAGTCTGCTCCAGCCCAGGTCAGAATAGCAGCCTCCCAGTCTGCTCCAGCCTCCCGGTCTGCTCCACCCAGACAATTACCCACAACTGCAATCCTTATCGATTCAAATGGGACGTTCTTGGTCCAGGAAAGATTATTCCCTAGAAAACAGGTGTATAAGTTCTGGTGTCCTACAACTGAGAGTGCAATGCAGCTACTCAGTCAGACCAGGATTGACACCCCTGACAACATCATCATCCACAATGGCACAAACGACCTTCGTGCCAAAGGTGAAAATGTATCTGGGGCACTGAGAAGAGTGGCAGAACGGGCACAGGCTATGTTCCCAACAACCAATATAGTTGTGTCCACCCTCCTTCCAAGAAAAGACTTCCCAGGACAGTTGATCGACAAAATAAATCAACAGATCACTGTGGACTGTGCCTCACTAGCAGACGCTTTTATCCAAAGCGTGCATACATTTTTACGTATGGGTGGTCCCGGGGATCAAACCCACTACGCTGGCGTTACAAGCACCATGCTCTACCAATTGAGCTACAGAGGACCAGAGATTGGATCAGCGTGGCAGATGTGTTGTTACCTACCCTTAACACCTGGGGGCGGCCCATCAGGAAGTCCAGGATCCAGTTGCAGAGGGAGGTGTTTAGTCCCAGGATCCTTAGCTTAGTGATGAGCTTTGAAGGCCATATGGTGTTGAAAGCTGAGCTGTAGTCAATGAATAGCATTTTCACGTAGGTGTTCCTCTTGTCCCGGTGGGAAAGGGCAGTGTGGAGTGCAATAGATTTTGCATCATCTGTGGATCTGTTGGGGCGGTATGCAAATTGGAGTGGGTCTAGGGTTTCTGGGATAATGGTGTTGATGTGAGCTATGACCAGCCTTTCAAAGCACTTCATGGCTACAGACGTCAGTGCCACAGGTCGGTAGTCATTTAGGCAGGTTAACTTAGTGTCCTTGGGCACGGTGACTATGGTGGTCTGCTTGAAACATGTTGGTATTACAGACTCAGTCAGAGACATGTTGAAAATGTCAGTGAAGACACTTGCCAGTTGGTCAGCACATGCTCGGAGTACACGTCCTGGTAATCCGTCTGGCCCTGCGGCCTTGTGAATGTTGACCTGCTTAAAAGTCTTACTCACATCGGCTACGGAGAGCGTGATCACATAGTCATCCGGAACAGCTGGTGCTCTCATGCATGCTTCAGTGTTGCTTGCCTCGAAGCGAGCATAGAAGTGATTTAGCTCATCTGGTAGGCTTGTGTCACTGGGCAGCTCGCAGCTGTGCTTCCCTTTGTAGTCTGTAATAGCTTTCAAGCCCTGCCACATCCGATGAGCATCAGAGCCAGTGTAGTACGATTCAATCTTAGTCCTGTATTGACTCTTTGCCTGTTTGATGGTTCGTTGGAGGGCATAGCGGGATTTCTTATAAGCGTCCGGGTTAGAGTCCCGCTCCTTGAAGGTGGCAGCACTACCCTTTAGCTCAGTGGGGATGTTGCCTGTAATCCATGGCTTCTGGTTGGGGTATGTACGTACGGTCACTGTGGGGACGACGTCATCGGTGCACTTATTGATGAAGCCAGTGACTGATGTGGCGTACTCCTCAATGCTATCTGAAGAATCCCAGAACATATTCCACTCTGTGCTAGCAAAACAGTCCTGTCGCTTAGCATCTGCGTCATTTGACCACTTTTTTATTAACTGAGTCACTGGTGCTTCCTGCTTTAGTTTTTGCTTATAAGCAGGAATCAGGAGGATATCATTTTGGTCAGATTTGCCAAATGTAGGGCGAGAGAGAGCTTTGTATGTGTCTCTGTGTGTGGAGTAAAGGTGGTCTAGAGTTTTTTTTTCCTCTGGTTGCACATTTAACATGCTGGTAGAAATTAGGTAGAACGGATTTAAGTTTCCCTGCATTAAAGTCCCCGGCCACTAGGAGCGCTGCCTCTGGATGAGCGTTTTCCTGTTTACTTATGGCCTTATACAGCTCATTGAGTGCAGTCTTGGTGCCAGCATTGGTTTGTGGTGGTATATAGACAGCTACGACAAATATAGAAGAAAACTCTCTTGGTAAATAGTGTGGTCTACAGCTTATCATGAGATACTCTACCTCAGGCGAGCAAAACCTTGAGACTTCCTTAGTATTCGATTTTTTTGCACCAGCTGTTGTTTACAAATATACACAGACCGCCACCCCTTGTCTTACCGGAGTCAGCCGTTTTATCCTGACGATGTAGCGTATATCCCGCCACCTGTATGTTATCAATGTCGTCGTTCAGCCACGACTCTGTGAAACATAAGACATTACAGTTTTTAATGTCCCGTTGGTAGGATAACCGTAATCTTAGGTCGTCTACCTTATTTTCAAATGATTGTACATTGGCTAATAGGATTGATGGAAGAGGCAGTTTACTCGCTCGCCGTCGGACCTTACAAGGCACCCCGACCTATGTCCACGATATCTCAGTCTCTTTCTCATGCGAATGACGGGGATTTGGGCCTTGTCAGGTGTCTGTAGGATATCCTTCGCGTCCGACTCGTTGAAGAAAAAAATCTTCATCCAATACGAGGTGAGTAATCGCTGTCCTGTATATCCAGAAGCTCTTTTTGGTCATAACAGACGGTGGCAGAAACATTAGGTACAGAATAAATTACAAATAACGCCAAAAAACACACATAATAGTAGAATTGGTTAGAGGGCTGTAAAACGACAGCCATCTTCTCCGGCGCCATTACTATTAATTATATACAGTGGGGAGAACAAGTATTTGATACACTGCCGATTTTGCAGGTTTTCCTACTTACAAAGCATGGAGAGGTCTGTAATTTTTATCATAGGTACACTTCAACTGTGAGAGACGGAATCTAAAACAAAAATCCAGAAAATCACATTGTATAATTTTTAAGTAATTAATTTGCATTTTATTGCATGACATAAGTATTTGATCACCTACCAACCAGTAAGAATTCCGGCACTCACAGACCTGTTAGTTTTACTTTAAGAAGCCCTCCTGTTCTCCACTCATTACCTGTATTAACTGCACATGTTTGAACTCGTTACCTGTATAAAAGACACCTGTCCACACACTCAATCAAACAGACTCCAACCTCTCCACAATGGCCAAGACCAGAGAGCTGTGTAAGGACATCAGGGATAAAATTGTAGACCTGCACAAGGTTGGGATGGGCTACAGGACAATAGGCAAGCAGCTTGGTGAGAAGGCAACAACTGTTGGCGCAATTATTAGAGAATGGAAGAAGTTCAAGATGACGGTCAATCACCCTCGGTCTGGGGCTCCATGCAAGAGCTCACCTCGTGGGGCATCAATGATCATGAGGAAGGTGAGGGATCAGCCCAGAACTACACGGCAGGACCTGGTCAATGACCTGAAGAGAGCTGGGACCACAGTCTCAAAGAAAAGCATTAGTAACACACTACGCCGTCATGGATTAAAATCCTGCAGCGCACGCAAGGTCCCCCTGCTCAAGCCAGCGCATGTCCAGGCCCGTCTGAAGTTTGCCAATGACCATCTGGATGATCCAGAGGAGGAATGGGAGAAGGTCATGTGGTCTGATGAGACAAAAATATAGCTTTTTGGTCTAAACTCCACTCGCCGTGTTTGGAGGAAGAAGAAGGATGAGTACAACCCCAAGAACACCATCCCAACCGTGAAGCATGGAGGTGGAAACATCATTCTTTGGGGATGCTTTTCTGCAAAGGGGACAGGACGACTGCACCGTATTGAGGGGAGGATAGATGGGGCCATGTATCGCAAGATCTTGGCCAACAACCTCCTTCCCTCAGTAAGAGCATTGAAGATGGGTCGTGGCTGGGTCTTCCAGCATGACAACGACCCGAAACATCAGCCAGGGCAACTAAGGAGTGGCTCCGTAAGAAGCATCTCAAGGTCCTGGAGTGTCCTAGCCAGTCTCCAGACCTGAACCCAATAGACAATCTTTGGAGGGAGCTGAAAGTCCTTATTGCCCAGCGACAGCCCCGAAACCTGAAGGATCTGGAGACGGTCTGTATGGAGGAGTGGGCCAAAATCCCTGCTGCAGTGTGTGCAAACCTGGTCAAGACCTACAGGAAACGTATGATTTCTGTAATTGCAAACAAAGGTTTCTGTACCAAATATTAAGTTCTGCTTTTCTGATGTATCAAATACTTATGTCATGCAATAAAATGCAAATTAAATACTTAAAAATCATACAATGTGATTTTCTGGATTTTGGTTTTAGATTCCGTCTCTCACAGTTGAAGTGTACCTATGATAAAAAGTACAGACCTCTACATGCTTTGTAAGTATTAGGACACCACATATTAGGACACCCCTCCTTGTACAGTAACCCTATTATAAATAATAGGGTTGTCTCCCGAGTGGCGCAGTGGTCTAGCTGTGCCACTAGAGATCCTGGTTCGAATCCAGGCTCTGTCGTAGCCGGCTGCCGTCGTCCAGGGTAGGGGAGGGAATGGCCGGCAGGGATGTAGCTCAGTTGGGTTCGATTCCCATGGGGGGGCCAGTATGAAAAAATATATATATAATGTATGCACTCACTAACTGTAAGTCGCTCTGGATAAGAGCGTCTGCTAAAATGACTAAAATGTAAAAAATGTAATAGAAACAGTCCTGACCAAATACTGAACAAAAACAGGAAGGAGTTAGTGCATCTCTGTCGAGCCTTAGGCCTGTACATGCTTAATGGTAAAATCAGAGGGGACTCTTTAGGTCTGTTTACTTACTGCTCAGCTCTTGGGACAAGTGTAGTCGATTATGCCATCACTGATATCGACCCTTCCTCCATTAGTGCATTCACTGTCAGACCACAGACACCATTGTCAGATCAACGTGTTTCTGAAGAAATTAACCAGCAATACCCATTAAAAAAAACAGACCAATACACTCCACAACATGAACCAATCGAACAGATGGGCTCCAAACAGTGCAGAGAAATTCATTGAAACATTGAACTCAAATTAAATTATGAACTCTACAGTGGGGAAAAAAAGTATTTAGTCAGCCACCAATTGTGCAAGTTCTCCCACTTAAAAATATGAGAGAGGCCTGTAATTTTCATCATAGATACACGTCAACTATGACAGACAAATTGAGAAAAACAAATCCAGAAAATCGCATTGTAGGATTTTTAATGAATTTATTTGCAAATTATGGTGGGAAATAAGTATTTGGTCACCTACAAACAAGCAAGATTTCTGGCTTTCACAGACCTGTAACTTCTTCTTTAAGAGGCTCCTCTGTCCTCCACTCGTTACCTGTATTAATGGCACCTGTTTGAACTTGTTATCAGTATAAAAGACACCTGTCCACAACCTCAAACAGTCACACTCCAAACTCCACTATGGCCAAGACCAAAGAGCTGTCAAAGGACACCAGAAACAAAATTGTAGACCTGCACCAGGCTGGGAAGACTGAATCTGCAATAGGTAAGCAGCTTACATTTACATTTACATTTACGTCATTTAGCAGACGTTCTTATCCAGAGCGACTTACAAATAGGATTGTAAGTCAAAAGACAAAACAGCTTGGTTTGAAGAAATCAACTGTGGGAGCAATTATTAGGAAATGGAAGACATACAAGACCACTGATAATCTCCCTCGATCTGGGGCTCCACGCAAGATCTCACCCCGTGGGGTCAAAATGATCACAAGAACGGTGAGCAAAAATCCCAGGACCACACGGGGGGACCTAGTGAATGACCTGCAGAGAGCTGGGACCAAAGTAACAAAGCCTACCATCAGTAACACACTACGCCGCCAGGGACTCAAATCCTGCAGTGCCAGACGTGTCCCCCTGCTTAAGCCAGTACATGTCCAGGCCTGTCTGAAGTTTGCTGGAGTGCATTTGGATGATCCAGAAGAGGATTGGGAGAATGTCATATGGTCAGATGAAACCAAAATAGAACTTGTTGGTAAAAACTCAACTCGTCGTGTTTGGAGGACAAAGAATGCTGAGTTGCATCCAAAGAACACCATACCTACTGTGAAGCATGGGGGTGGAAACATCATGCTTTGGGGCTGTTTTTCTGCAAAGGGACCAGGACCACTGATCCATGTAAAGGAAAGAATGAATGGGGCCATGTATCGTGAGATTTTGAGTGAAAACCTCCTTCCATCAGCAAGGGCATTGAAGATGAAACGTGGCTGGGTCTTACAGCATGACAATGATCCCAAACACACCGCCCGGGCAACGAAGGAGTGGCTTCGTAAGAAGCATTTCAAGGTCCTGGAGTGGCCTAACCAGTCTCCAGATCTCAACCCCATAGAAAATCTTTGGAGGGAGTTGAAAGTCCGTGTTGCCCAGCGACAGCCCCAAAACATCACTGCTCTAAAGGAGATCTGCATGGAGGAATGGGCCAAAATACAAGCAACAGTGTGTGAAAACCTTGTGAAGACTTACAGTAAACGTTTGACCTGTGTCATTGCCAACAAAGGGTATATAACAAAGTATTGAGAAACTTTTGTTATTGACCAAATACTTATTTTCCACCATAATTTGCAAATAAATTCATTAAAAATCCTACAATGTGATTTTCTGGATTTTTTTCTCTCAGGGGGGCAGGTAGCTTAGTGGGTAAGAGCGTTGTGCCAGTAACCGAAAGGTCGCTGGTTCTAATCCCCGAGCCGACTAGGTGAAAAATCTGTCGATGTGCCCTTAAGCAAGGCACTTAACCCTAATTGCTCCTGTAAGTCGCTCTGGATAAGAGCGTCTGCTAAATGACTAAAATGTAAATGTATTTTGTCTGTCATAGTTGACGTGTACCTATGATGAAAATTACAGGCCTCTCTCATCTTTTTAAGTGGGAGAACTTGCACAATTGGTGGCTGACTAAATACTTTTTTTCTCCACTGTATGCAGGTCTTCAATAACTCACAACACCAAAACAATAATGAAGATGCCAATTCGGCTACTCAAAACATAAATTGCATATTCCAAAAAGCAGCATCAAAAGCAAATTTGAGAAAACCAAAGAAATGCAACATCAGAAACAAAAAATAAAATGTTTCTGAAAAATTGTTTGATAACGAATGTAAAACAATTAGAAAACACCTTAGACAAATGTCAAATGAAAAAAATAAGCAGCAAAACAACCCAGAGCTACGCTATGAATACTTTGAAACTCTGAAACAATATAAACATACACTGAAATGCAAGAAATTGAATTATACCAATAAGACACTTGATGAAATTGAAAACGCAATTGACCAAAATCAATTCTGGGACATGTGGAACAATTTAAGCACGACAAAGCCACAAGAATTAGCCATACAAGATGAAGGAATTTGGGAAAATTGAAAGAATATGGCACCACAACAAACCTGCCAAGAGAGGGCCGCCCACCAAAAGTCAAGGACCAGGCAAAGAGGGCATTAATCAGAGAGGCAACAAAGAGACCAAAGATAACCCTGAAGGAGCTGCAAAGCTCCACAGCGGAGATGGAGTATCTGTCAATAGGACCACCTTAAGCCGTTCAGTCCACAGAGCTGGGCTTTATGGAAGAGAGGCCAGAAAAAAGCCATTGCTTAAAGAAAAAAATAAGCAAACACGTTTGGTGTTCGCCAAAAGGCATGTGGGAGACTCCCCAAACATATGGAAGAAGGTACTCTGATCAGATAAACCTAAAATTGAGCTTTTTAGCCATCAAGGAAAACGCTAGGTCTGGCGCAAACCCAACACCTCACATCACCCCGAGAACACCATCCCCACAGTAAAGCATGGTGGTGGCAGCATCATGCTGTGGAGATGTTTTCATCGGCAGGGACTGGGAAACTGGTCAGAATTGAAGGAATGATGGATGGCGCTAAAATGAATAGTTATGCACGCTCAAGGTTTCAGTTTTTTGGTCTTATTTGTTGTTTGTCTCACCCCCCAAAATTTTTTGCATCTTCAAAGTGGTAGGCATGTTGTGTAAATCAAATGATACAAACCCCCCAAAAATCAATTTTAATTCTAGGCTGTAAGGCAACAAAATAGGAAAAATGCCAAGGGGGGTGAATACTTTCGCAAGCCACTGTATATAAATGAATTAGCAGACATGTTGGACCATTCTGCAGCCCCAGGACTCACACTGTTTGACACAGAGGTAAAATACCTGCTATATGCTGATGATTTAGTTATTCTATCACCAACCAAAGAAGGTCTTCAACAGAACCTTAACATACTAGAGCAATATTACCATAATTGGGCCCTGGCAGTACATTAATAAGAAAACGAAGATCATGATTTTCCAGAAAAAACCCAGATGTCAGAAACACAAATATAAATTCACCATAAACAACACCATAATTGAACACACTAAAAATTACTCATACCTTGGTCTGACCATATCTGCATCGGGAAACTTTAATATGGCAGTGAATGCACTCAAAGAAAAGTATTGTATGCAATAAAAATGAAATTATTCAAAATCAACATCCCAATTAGAATTTGGACCACAATATTTGACAGTGTAATCCTACCAATGGCTCTTTACGGAAGTGAGGTTTGGAGGCCACTCAATAAACTGGACTTTAAAATGTGGGACAAAAATCCAATTGAAGCCCTACATGCAGAATTCTGTCGGGGAAAAAGTCCAAAGAAATACACCAACTAATGAATGTAGGGCAGAATTGGGCCGCTTTCCAGTGGTAATGAAAGTACAAAAAAGATCATTAAAATTTTGGCTACACCTAAATTCAAGTCCAAATTCAAGTCTCGAACTTAAAGCACTTCAAACCCAAGAGCTCAGCCCAGAAATGAGCCCTCTCAGTCAGCTGGTGTTGGACCTAACCAACCAAGTTGACACCAGCACTGCTTCAAAAGAAAGAATTCAAATAAACAAAAATTAACCGATCGAAGATCCTTACCAAGTACGAGTGACCACCAATTGGCAATAGAAACCGGCAGACATAAAAAAACATGGCTGCCCAAAGAGGAGCGTGTCTGTGGTCACTGCACGACAGGGGAGGTAGAAACAGAGATGCACTTTCTCCTTTATTGTGATAAATATTCCTCACGAAGAGATTCATTATTCACAGAAATTACTACATTTATTCCAAATGTTAACATATTAAACCCAGAGGAAAAACAAAGAAATAGTCATGGGCGAAGGAGCATATGTATTTGCCTGCCATAGCCTGAGGGACACTGAATAATAACATCTGCATAGTAAGCAGTAATATACTTATTATTATTATTATTATTATTGTTATTACTATTATTGTTATTACTACTATTATTATTATTATTGTTGTGATTATTATTCTAAATAGTAGTAGCGGTGATGGTAATGATAGCAGTTTAATGATGGTGGTGGTAGGAGTAGTAGGAATGATGATGGTAGTTGTAGTACTGATATAATGGTGAGGATGACAGTTACAGTGAGGGAAAAAAGTATTTGATCCCCTGCTGATTTTGTATGTTTGCCCACTGACAAAGACATGATCAGTCTATAATTTTAATGGTATGTTTATTTGAACAGTGAGAGACAGAATAACAACAAATAAATCCAGAAAAATAAATGTAAAATTTTTTATAAATTGATTTGCATTTTAATGAGGGAAATAAGTATTTGACCCCTCTGCAAAACATGACTTAGTACTTGGTGGCAAAACCCTTGTTGGCAATCACAGAGGTCAGACGTTTCTTGTAGTTGGCCACCAGGTTTGCAAACATCTCAGGAGGGATTTTGTTCCACTCCTCTTTGCAGATCTTCTCCAAGTCATTAAGTTTCGAGGCTGACGTTTGGCAACTCGAACCTTCAGCTCCCTCCACAGATTTTCTATGGGATTAAGGTCTGGAGACTGGCTACTCCAGGACCTTAATGTGCTTCTTCTTGAGCAACTCCTTTGTTGCCTTGGCCGTGTGTTTTGGGTCATTGTCATGCTGGAATACCCATCCACGACCCATTTTCAATGCCCTGGCTGAGGGAAGGAGGTTCTCACCCAAGATTTGACGTTACATGGCCCCGTCCATCGTCCCTTTGATGCGGTGAAGTTGTCCTGTCCCCTTAGCAGAAAAACACCCCCAAAGCATAATGTTTCCACCTCCATGTTTGACGGTGGGGATGGTGTTCTTGGGGTCATAGGCAGCATTCCTCCTCCTCCAAACACGGTGAGTTGAGTTGATGCCAAAGAGCTCCATTTTGGTCTCATCTGACCACAACACTTTCACCCAGTTCTCCTCTGAATCAATCAGATGTTCATTGGCAAACTTCAGACGGGCATGTATATGTGCTTTCTTGAGCAGGGGGACCTTGCGGGTGCTGCAGGATTTCAGTCCTTCACGGCGTAGTGTGTTACGAATTGTTTTCTTGGTGACTATGGTCCCAGCTGCCTTGGGATCATTGACAAGATCCTCCCGTGTAGTTCTGGGCTGATTCCTCACCGTTCTCATGATTATTGCAACTCCACGAGGTGAGATCTTGCATGGAGCCCCAGGCCAAGGGAGATTGACAGTTATTTTGTGTTTCTTCCATTTGCGAATAATCGCACCAACTGTTGTCACCTTCTCACCAAGCTGCTTGGCGATGGTCTTGTAGCCCATTCCAGTCTTGTGTAGGTCTACAATCTTGTCCCTGACATCCTTGGAGAGCACTTTGGTCTTGGCCATGGTGGAGAGTTTGGAATCTGATTGATTGATTGCTTCTGTGGACAGGTGTCTTTTATACAGGTAACAAGATGAGATTAAGAGCACTCCTTTTAAGAGTGTGCTCCTAATCTCAGCTCGTTACCTGTATAAAAGACACCTGGGAGCCAGAAATCTTTCTGATTGAGAGGGGATCAAATACTTATTTCCCTCACTGTAGTTAGTTAGAAATAGTTTCATTTTCCATGTTTAGCCTTTTATATTTATTATATTTCTACTATTGACTGTTACCATTTTATTGTTGTTATATATTTTATTATTATTATTATTATTATTATTATTATTTACTACCATTTTATATTATTATTTGTTATTCTTTATTATTTTATTACAATGTATATTGTATACATTGTTGCTTTGGCAATATTGACGCAATGTTTTTCATGCCAATAAAGCAGCTTGAATTTGAATTTGAATTTGAATTTGAGAGAGAGAGAGAGAGAGAGAGAGAGAGAGAGAGAGAGAGAGAGAGAGAGAGAGAGAGAGAGAGAGAGAGAGAGAGAGAGAGAGAGAGAGAGAGAGAGAGAGAGAGAGAGAGAGAGAGAGAGAGAGAGAGAGAGAGAGAGAGAGAGAGAGAGAGAGAGAGAGAGAGAGAGAGAGAGAGAGAGAGAGCTGGAGTCATTGTAATATAATTATGCCTAACGGTAAATAGACAGGCACTCGTGACTTATGGAGAAATATTATGTACAGTATTAAGTGACGTCTATTCACCTAGAATTCACTTTAATTAACTAATCTTCCTATGAAGTCTTCAAATGAATTGGATTAAATTCTTGAAGTGAGGGACTATAAATAATAATTTGCCCTCAGATTGTGAAGCTACAATATCACAAAGTGTAACTTGTCTCTAGTAAACAATTTATACATGTTTTGTACATTAATAAATTGCGCTGCAGAATGAGCCTCAAAAACCGATTTGGATCTTTGGTCTGTGTAGAATTCCTTCTTTGTTCTCAGATAGTCACACAGAATGTGTCCCAAATAGCACAGTATTTCCTATATAGGGCAGTACATGGGCTATGGGCCATAGTCAAAAGAAGTGCACTAGATAGGGAATAGGGTGCCATTTGGGATGGAACCACAGTGAAGCTCTGCAGATACAGTAAGCCGCTCCCCTATCCCAAACCAGGCCAGAGCACTCACACTGAGTTGCTTCTGTATAATGAGGAATAAACGGAGTGCTCACTTTGATATACTTTGAAACAGTGTATAACTGAACTCCAGAGTGCTGCTGTAATGTGCTGCACTGGAATCATGAGCTGCATTCAAATCACCACCTAAATGAAATGAGGAGGACATTTTTACTTGCAGGGACAAATCAGGTCCATTCGAACTCACAAATCATCAAAAGAGGTGTGTGTGTATGTATGTGTGTGTGTGTGTTCCGCAAAGTTTTCCTCAGGACCAACTATAATTAACAACCAAGATCAGGGATGGGCAACTTTGATGAGGGTGGGGGCCACAGAAAAACAGAACTCATCATGAGGGGCCACAGTGGCTCGTGGGTCTGCGTACAGTCACTGGAGGCAAAAGGGGTCAAGTCTCAACTCTGATTCCCTGCAGTACTATGGGTATGGAAGGGACAGAGAATGGAGTTCACAAGCGTTGATGAAGCCATGAACAGGCTGCAGGAAACCTTTCCAGTTGAAAGAGAGTGGCAGAAGCAGAAAAAAAGTATAAAAACACTAGGCCCATGACCAGCTTATCGTAAATTGAGGCAATATTCCTTCCCCCTCCCCCGATACAATTTAGACTGTTTTTCCCCAAGTAACTGTTCTTCTCTGGAAACGAATGATAGAATTAGTCGCTGCCAATGAGATACATGGACACTGAAAGGACAATATAAAAGAGGATATATAGCACTGTAATTGTTAGTAATGGTTCTATGGATGTGTGTGGGTGTGAGAGGGTGTTTGTGTGGATATGTGTCGGTGTACATGAAGGGGAGAGTGAGAGAGGGTGAATGTGGATGTGTGTCGGAGGACGGGCGGGCGGGCGGGAGAAAGGGAGTGTGCTGGAGGCATGGGATGTATGTTGTGTGTGAATGGATGAGTGGGTGGATGTATAGAGGGGTGTAGATGTGTATGAGAAGAAGGGAGGGGGGGAAAAGATGGAAGTTTGGGATAAACTGGGCATGGGTGGGTAAAGGAGGGTAAGGAGGGGAGGTGGTGATTAGCTTGGCGGGGGGGGGGGGGGGGCAAGGGTGGGTAAGGATGGAAGAGTGGGACAAGCTTGGCTTGGGGGGGGAAAGAGGGAGTAAAGATGGGAGGTGGGGATAAGCTTAGCTTGGGTGGTATAAAGGGGGGAGAACAGGGAAGGGGTGGTGGAGAGGGATGGATTTGGTTTGGAAGAGAGAGAATGAAGGACTTAATGATACTACAATGTAATTGTTTTTTTTATTTTTTTATGTCTTATAAACCCATGGTAAAATGAATAACTGTTCTGGATAGATTATCAAAAGTATGTACAATGTACAATGTATGTGCAATGTATGCATCCACAGTCTTATTTTTGGTACATTACGAGAGGAGTCAGAGCTAAAAGGCCATTAAAAGGCATGTGTACTTTGCTTTATGCTTATTTGTATTTACTTTTGTAAATTATGTCTGCACAGCCCACATGCTCTATATATTTAATGTATACAATAACAGTGTATTTATACTATGATCCTCCCATTATATGGAATGCCCACCGCCCTCATATGTTGGAGAGGCCTATGCTGCCACCTACTGTAGTAACAGCAGAGGTGTTGGCATTCTGATAAATAAGCATACACAATTATCCCTTACAGTGGCTTGCGAAAGTATTCACCCCCCTTGGCATTTGTCATTTTTTGTTGCCTTACAACCTGGAACCATTTTTGGGGGGGTTTTGTATCATTTGATTTACACAACATACCTACCAGTTTGAAGATGCAAAATATTTCTTATTGTGAAACAAACCAGAAATAAGACAAAAAAACATAAAACTTGAGTATGCATAACTATTCAATACTTTGTAGAGCCACCTTTTGCAGCAATTACAGCTGCAAGTATCTTGGGGTATGTCTCTATAAGCTTAGCACATCTAGCCACTGGCATTTTTACCCATTCTTCAAGGCAAAACTGCTACAGCTCCTTCAAGTTGGATGGGTTACACTGGTGTACAGCAATCTTTAAGTCACAACACAGATTCTCAATTGGATTGAGGTCTGGGTTTTGACTAGGCCATTCCAAGACATTTAAATGTTTCCCCTTAAACCACTCGAGTGTTGCTTTAGCAGTATGCTTAGGGTCATTGTCCTGCTGGAAGGTGAACCTCCGTCCCAGTCTCAAATCTCTGGAAGACTGAAACAGGTTTCCATCAAGAATTTCCCTTTTTTTAACGCCATCCATCATTCCTTCAATTCGGACCAGTTTCCCAGTCCCTTCCGATGAAAAACATCCCCACAGCATGATGCTGCCACCTCCATGCTTCACTGTGGGGATGGTGTTCTCGGGGTGATGAGAGGGGTTGGGTTTGCGCCAGACATAATGTTTTCCTTGATGGCCATCAATTTTATTCTCATCTGACCAGAGTACTTTCTTCCATATGTTTGGGGAGTCTCCCACATGCCTTATGGCGAACACCAAACGTGTTTGCTTATTTTTTTCTTTAAGCAATGGCTTTTTTTCTGGCCACTTCCGTAAAGCCCAGCTCTGTGGAGTGTACGGCTTAAAGTGGTCCTATGGACAGATACTCCAATCTCCGCTGTGGAGCCTATTTAGGCGAGGTGCTGGCTGACGGCGTAAAACACTTGAAAAAGAAAAGGAAAGCCGCACACTCTAGGAGCTCAGATGCACCAATTACACCAATAGAAAATACATTTAGTGACAGAATTTGGAGAATGAACAGAACGCATCTTCTCAACCCGAATTGTATTATATATGTAAACCAAAAATATAAATCTTTACCATTACAAATGTAGACATAAAGGACAGAGAAAAGCCAAAACCCAATATAATTTGGGATGCCTTTATGGTGTACATTAGGGGAATGATAATCTCATATTCTACAAAAGTTAAATCTGAGAAAAAATATAAATAAAGAAAAAATATAAATAAATCACTATATTAGAAAAATCCCATAAAAAATCTTTAGAAGAAAATACAATTTCTGTACTTAAGCAAGAATACAATATTTTACTTGTGAAGAGAGCCAACAACTATAGGTTAAACTCAAATAAAGCATACTACTTAATGGCAAATAAACCTGGTAAACATCTCGCAGCACTCACAAAACGAATACATGCTAAACCAGTTTTAATCTTAAAAGATAAAGATATAAAAGCGGTAATTAGAAACTACAATGCGATTAATGACCATTTAAAAAGTTTCAATGAAAATGTATATAAATCAGAATTTAACAGATGGATGGATCCTATAGAGACTTCCTTCTTAGACTCAACAACTCTGAAGCAACTATCAGCAGACAAAAAATTATCATTAAAAACAGAGATCACCCAAGAAGAAATAGTAGATACTGTAAAAACATTAGCACGGATAAAAGCACCAGGAATGGACGGCTTTCCCATAGAATTCTATTGAACATTTTGGGACAAAGTAGCCCCCCTATTTACACAAATGACAACACACATGTCACTTAATTAAGTACTTCCTAGTTCCATATATCAAACAGATATTTCAGTTATATTAAAACCAGGAAAATCTGGAGAGTCCCCTGCTGATTATAGACCCATACGTTTAATAAATTGTGATAATAAAATTATAAATCTTATATGCAATAGAATGGCAAAAGTCTTACCAGTCTTGAAACATATCAATCAAACAGGGTTTACTAAAAAAGACACATACAAACAAAAACAAGAACGTTTCAGTTTAATACAATACGCAAAAAAAACAATATATATATTCATCAATAATAGCTGTTGATGCCGAAAAGGCTTTTGATCGTCTTGAATGGCCTTTTCTATTCAAAACTTGGTAAGCTTTCATTTTTCCAGCTGAAATAATACATTTAATAAAAATATTGTATAAATATCCTAAAGTAAAAATATACATGATTAATACATTATCTGATTAATTACTTTTGAAAGAGGCACAAGACAGGGATGTCCTCTCTCTCCCCTCCTGTTTACACTGGCAATTTAACCACTTGCAGAAATAATTAGACAGGACTCAAATATAACGGGTATCAGTATTGGTAAACATGAATAAAAACTATTTTTTGCAGCTGATCTCCTGATATACTTGACCAATATTGAAAACTCAATGCCCTCTTTGCAAAAAATATTTTCTGAATACTAAAAAATGTCAGGTTATATCATTAACTTGGAAAAAACTAAATAATGGCAATAGGAAAAAAATAAAATAAAATAACTCACAATTTACAGCAATCCTTACTTAGGATGCTTAATAAGTGACAACAAACAACAAATATATAAAGATAACTTTATTCCATTACTCAACAATATGAAAGCAGATCAAATTAAATGGAAAAATCTTACAGGTAGAATAAACCTCTTTAGAAAGGCATGGCTGCCAAAGTTTCTGTATCTTTCTTTGGTAATACCAATTACCCCACCAAAGACATTCTTTAAAAAAGTATACTTGGTCATAACAGACTGTATGTGGGCAAATACAATTCATAGAATAAAAAGGAAAGTTTTACATCTTCCTAAGTCTGAGGGTGGTTTTAACCTTCCAGACTTGGAATTGTATCAACTTGCTACCCGAGGCATTTACTTGCAACATATAGTTGAATGCGCTAAAGAGGAACAATGGATATACAGTGGGGGAAAAAAGTATTTAGTCAGCCACCAATTGTGCAAGTTCTCCCACTTAAAAAGATGAGAGAGGCCTGTAATTTTCATCATAGGTACACGTCAACTATGACAGACAAAATGAGAAAAAAAATCCAGAAAATCACATTGTAGGATTTTTAATGAATTTATTTGCAAATTATGGTGGAAAATAAGTATTTGGTCAATAACAAAAGTTTCTCAATACTTTGTTATATACCCTTTGTTGGCAATGACACAGGTCAAACGTTTTCTGTAAGTCTTCACAAGGTTTTCACACACTGTTGCTGGTATTTTGGCCCATTCCTCCATGCAGATCTCCTTTAGAGCAGTGATGTTTTGGGGCTGTCGCTGGGCAACACGGACTTTCAACTCCCTCCAAAGATTTTCTATGGGGTTGAGATCTGGAGACTGGCTAGGCCACTCCAGGACCTTGAAATGCTTCTTACGAAGCCACTCCTTCGTTGCCCGGGCGGTGTGTTTGGGATCATTGTCATGCTGTAAGACCCAGCCATGTTTCATCTTCAATGCCCTTGCTGATGGAAGGAGGTTTTCACTCAAAATCTCACGATACATGGCCCCATTCATTCTTTCCTTTACACGGATCAGTCGTCCTGGTCCCTTTGCAGAAAAACAGCCCCAAAGCATGATGTTTCCACCCCCATGCTTCACAGTAGGTATGGTGTTCTTTGGATGCAACTCAGCATTCTTTGTCCTCCAAACACGACGAGTTGAGTTTTTACCAAAAAGTTCTATTTTAGTTTCATCTGACCATATGACATTCTCCCAATCCTCTTCTGGATCATCCAAATGCACTCCAGCAAACTTCAGACGGGCCTGGACATGTACTGGCTTAAGCAGGGGGACACGTCTGGCACTGCAGGATTTGAGCCCCTGGCGGCGTAGTGTGTTACTGATGGTAGGCTTTGTTACTTTGGTCCCAGCTCTCTGCAGGTCATTCACTAGGCCCCCCCGTGTGGTTCTGGGATTTTTGCTCACCGTTCTTGTGATCATTTTGACCCCACAGGGTGAGATCTTGCGTGGAGCCCCAGATCGAGGGAGATTATCAGTGGTCTTGTATGTCTTCCATTTCCTAATAATTGGTCCCACAGTTGATTTCTTCAAACCAAGCTGCTTACCTATTGCAGATTCAGTCTTCCCAGCCTGGTGCAGGTCTACAATTTTGTTTCTGGTGTCCTTTGACAGCTCTTTGGTCTTGGCCATAGTGGAGGTTGGAGTGTGACTGTTTGAGGTTGTGGACAGGTGTCTTTTATACTGATAACAAGTTCAAACAGGTGCCATTAATACAGGTAACGAGTGGAGGACAGAGGAGCCTCTTAAAGAAGAAGTTACAGGTCTGTGAGAGCCAGAAATCTTGCTTGTTTGTAGGTGACCAAATACTTATTTTCCACCATAATTTGCAAATAAATTCATTACAAATCCTACAATGTGATTTTCTGGAATTCTTTTCTCAATTTGTCTGTCATAGTTGATGTGTACCTATGATGAAAATTACAGGCCTCTCTCATCTTTTTAAGTGGGAGAACTTGCACAATTGGTGGCTGACTAAATACTTTTTTTCCCCACTGTATATTGAAGATGCGCATGCTCATCCCCAGAATATTTTTAAGTGTCTATTTTCAAAGGATAAAGCTAAAAACATTAACACCTTCTTAGTTAAGAATACTATAACGATATGGAAGAAAATTAAATGTATTTTACAAAAACCAATATCACTCCCTAGAAACACAACCTTATGGAACAATCCTTGGATAGCTTTTCAGAATTAATCGATAAATTGGCCCACATGAAAAACTAAAGGCATAGAAACCGTAAATGACTTGATAAGAGGACATTTATTTACTACATTTATTTCCATGACGGAATTAAACAGTCATTTTGGACTGACCAATGTAGATAGTTTCAAATACACTGAACAAAAATATAACTGCAACATGTAAAGTGTTGGTCCCATGTTTCATGAGCTGAAATAAAATATCCCTGAAATATTCCATATACACAAAAAGCTTATTTATGTCAGATTTTGTGCACAAATTTGTTTACATCTCTGTTAGTGAGCACTTCTCCTTAGCCAAGATAATCCATCCACCTGACAGGTGTGGCATATCAAGAAGCTGATTAAACAGCATGATCATTACACAGGTGCACCTTGTGCTGGGGACAATAAAAGGCCTCTTTAAAATGTGGTTTTGTCACACAACACAATGCCACAGATGTCTCAAGTTTTGTGAGAGCGTGCTATTGGCATGTTGACTGCAGGAATGTCCACCAGAGCTGTTTCCAGAGAATGTAATGTTCATTTCTCTACCATAACCCGCATCGAACGTCATTTTAGAGAAATTGTCAGTACGTCCAACCGGCCTCAAAACTGCAGGTCACGTGTATGGCATTGTGTGGGCGAGCGGTTTTCTGATGTCAACGTTGTGAACAGAGTGCCCCATGGTGGTAGTGAGGTTATGGTATGGGCAGGCATAAGCTATGGGCAACAAACACAATTGCATTTTATCGATGGCAATTTGAATGCACAGAGATACTGTGACGAGATTTTGGAAGTCAATCAATCTGCCATCATTGACACAATGGAAA